>NC_081569.1:103106212-103202400 GCF_022355385.1 Mustela nigripes
TGCGGGACTCGATCCCAGGACCCTGAGATCATGACCTGAGCCGAAGGCAGCGGCTTAACCCACTGAGCCACCCAGGCGCCCACAAATAAATAAATAAATCTTAAAAAAAAAAAAAAAACTTACAGCTTAAAGGCAGACGTATTTTTTTTCTTTATGCATACATTTTAAGTAGCATATGCACATTGACAATGATTTGGCTGAAGTAATTTCTAAGGATAAATCCCTAGAAGAGAAAATATTGGACCAAAGGAAATAAAATAAGGAAATAAATAATTACATGAGTTTTGCAAGGATGTACAGCATTTGCAGAAAGAAGGCCAGAACTCAGTGGCATTTGAAACATGTTCACTGCCTAAAAAGTGCAAAACGGTATAATTTTGTTTTAATTTCTATTTCTTTAATTGTTAATGACATTTCCTTACTACTTTCCCCCCTTTGGGGGAGATACTGCTTTTTATTTAGATATGACTTGTTGAGTACTATCATTAAACATGTCATTCAGAAATGAAATTGACTTTAAAGTCTTCAAGTAAATACAAATCCAGGGTTCTTTAATCTGGAGTCTGAGGATTCTTAAGAGTCCACAGGTGGCCTTAAGGAATAGTGACACTCCTGGAATTGTGGGCAAGATGTTGTGTGTGGGCACTTATGTACGTTTTTCTGTCTATTGTGTACATGGTATTTTAAATCAGATTTTTCTGTGTCCATTCTCCTTCCTTCCCATGAGTAATCTAAGAATTTAGGTCCATCAGAAGTAGAAAAATATACTGTGACTCAGTTTCACTCCAGAACTTTAGTTTCCACTGGGTACTAGTGCTACATCAGAGGTGCCTGATTCCTGGGTTAAAAAGACAGAATTTAATTAAATGCTGGTTTAGTGGAAGCTTTCTCTTTTAATTTTATATTTGTGAGTTTCTATGGCTCTATGACTCACAGACATCAGCTGTGTGTGACTGATATTTCTAAGCTTTGGGAACTATGCACGGAAGTTTCAACAATATCCTAATATTTTTGAAAGATTGTTCAAACATCCAAAGACATAGGCATAAATAGTAGGAAAAACAGAAACAAGAGTCCCAAATTGAGAAAGCCCGGGGATCCTGGTAGGTTTTGGAAGGGAAACCAAATTATAGGAGGCAAAAGTAAAGAAGGAGACAGAAGCACAAAGTGACACAAGAAAAAGATGAACATTTTTGGTCCTCCACTTATAATAAGCCAGGAGCTGAAAGACTGCACGGTGACTTCACCTGTGAGTAGACCTGCGTCTCACTAGAATCTAAGCTCTGTGGTGCCAGGCTCCCTGCCTGATCATAGATGTATTCCCAGCGCTTAAAACAGTTACCACTGGTGGGCATTTGGTGATGATTTATTGGAAAATAGTAAGAAGCCAAGTAAATTCCAACTGAAAAATATGCACCTTGAATTCTCATTGGAAAGCAGGCAGAAGAAGAATGATGCCTGCCAGAACAGGGCCACTGACGGATTCAACAAGTATCTCAGGCTGGTTGTGACTATGTGTAAGGCAGTATGCTGGGGACCGCAGAGGTTGCAGTTGGCTTCCGGGCTTTTAAAGTTGGCCGATTCACCCACCCACACAGCAGGGAGCCTGATGAGGGACTCCATCCCAGGACCCTGGGACTATGACATGACTGAGCCACGCAGGCGCCCCCAAAATGGATTTTTTAAATTAATTTTAAATAAGGCATGCATGAAAACATATTTATTTATTTATTTAAGATTTTATTTATTCATTTGAGAGAGAGCATGAGTGGGAGGAGGGGCAGGAGCAGAGGGAAAAACAGATTCCCTGCTGAGCAGGGAGCCCAGTGTGGGCTCCATCTTGATCCCAGGATCCTGGGATCATGACCTGAGCCAAAGGCAGATGTTTAACCAACTGAACCACCCAGAGGCCCCTGAAAGCATCTTAATAAAATGTTGCTTTCATATGGATTTTAAGAATACAATCTAAATAAAAAGAAAACAGCTATTTTTCCAATAAATGTTTGGGGTAGCAGCACGTGGCTGGCTCAGTGGCTAGAGCCTACAACTCCTAATCTCGGAGTTGTGAAATTGAGCCTCACATTGGGTGTAGAGTTTATTAAAAATAAAAAATTTTTAAAAAAGATTTGTGGTATGTCCCTTGGACTTTTCCTCCTTTTACTTTGCGCATAAAGGATTCTGGGAACTGCTGTTGTATAAGACAAAGAAAACATTGGCGATAATTATTATTCAGTATAGCAGACATTAGGAGCCCTAGGAAGAGTATAGGTAAAATATTGTGAGGGTTTGGAAGGAGGAATGATCACCATTTCTTTCGGTGTCTTTCTGGCTGCAAGTAATAGAAACTAGAAGTGAGTGATTTTATAAGAGTTCACTGGATGGATATGAAGTTCTTCATAACATCAAAAGATAGGGCAAAAAACCAACACCAGCAGGGATGGGAGCAGAGCAGGTACGGGCTTCTGTGAGCAGAAATAATGGATGGATTCTTCAGGTCATGAATGAGCTCCAGCCATTTTCCGTGCTTGGATCACTCAAGAATCAAATGGCAGAGAGCTAGAGCCAGAAGGAGGGCTGGAGAGGCAGAGGGTGTGGCTCCTGACAAGCCTCTCGAATGTCAGTCTTCTGCTCACCACAAAGGAGGGGGCATTTTCAGGATTGCATGCATCCCCAAGGGAAGAATGGTGGATGAATGAACACCAGGCAGGAAAAAAACCTATGGGTGTTCAAGTACATATTAAGCTTGGGGTATGACAGAGAAGTCTTCATGAAAGAGTTCGCATTCGAATTTAGGCCTTAAAAAAATAAGCAACATTTAAATATGTAGGAATGAAGAGAGGGGTTAGGTTTGAAGACAAGAGATCATGGTATGAGCAGAGACCCAGAGGATGGACCAGAGAATAATAGGTCTACCAGAGATTTGTTGGGAAGAGAGAACGGCTCTGTTTGAATAGAGTATCGGGTAAGAACATACCATGAAGAATCATGAATGCCAGCCCGAGAGGGTTGGATTTTATTCTGTAAGCAATGGATGGCCTGATTTTTTTTTTTTTTTTTAAGGTGGAACATGCAGCTATGTAATTAGATATTGGAATATTAGCTATGTCCTTTTTCTTTTTCTTTCTTTTTTTTTTTTTGGTAACAAAAGTTCTTTCTGGCGACAGGGAATGGATGGGAGAAGAGATTGGATGCAGGAAAACCAGTTAGGACAGTAATGCTAACGTTTGGTCTAGAATTATGAAGGAAGTGAACTAGTATAAGGGCTGTGGGGATGTTGCTGAGGAGACAGCATGGGAGATGTTGTGAAGGTTGTATTTAACAACAGGGTTTGCTGTCACTGGCGCCACAGGAAGTGACACTGAATGTGTGGCTGAAGAGTCAGTCACCACGATCTATGTACCATTGCTCACAGAAATAATAACAATGTCTTTTAGCTGCTGTTAACTTTTCACATCCTTTATCATCCTTAATCAAATATTCTTCATGCTTAAAATCAAGCTATTGGAGAAAATGTCTAGGTGTGTCAATGTGTTCCTGTAATTTGAAACTTAAAACTGAAGGAAATCAGTTTAGATGATACATATCCACTTTCCACTAAAAACAAACAGGAAAGATACTATAAGGGAAGCATCTGCAAATTTCTGGCCTATGTCATATAGTAAACATTTGAGGCTTTGTAGACCATGCAACTTCTGTTGTACTACTCAACTCTGCCAGAAAGCAGCTACAAACAAATTTAAGTGAATGAATAGGGCGTGCCAGTGTAGCTCAGTTGGTTAAGTGTTTGCCTTCAGCCCAGGTCATGATCCCAGCGTCCTGGGATCGAGTCCCATTGGGCTACCTGCCTCAGTGGGAGTCTGCTTGTCCCTCTGCCTCTGTCTTGCTTGTACTCTCTCTCAGTCTCTCTCTCTCTCAAACAAATAAAATCTTAAAAAAAAAAAAAAAGAATGAATAATGAATGAGGTGGTATTCCAATGCATCATTATTTATGGACACTGAAATTTGAATTTCAGATAATTTTCACATGCCACAAAACCTTCTTTTGATATTCTTCAATCATTTAAAAATGTAAAAACAGTGCCTACAAGTGTAGATACAGAAGTCCTGGAGATCTAATGCACAGTGCAGTGATTATAGATGACAAAACTGTGTTATAAATATTAAACTGGCTAAGAGACTGGATCTTAATTGTTTTCCGTACTAAAGGAAATGATAATGATGTGAAGGAATAGAGGCATTAGCTACTGCTACAATTGCCATCATATGGCAATATAAATGTATCAAATCAATGTGTTATACACCTTAAACTTATACTATATGTCTCATATCTCAATGAAAGATACCAATGAATAAAAAATTTAATAAAATCCTGGAAAAAATATAAATCAAATGAAATAAAAATGTAAAAACCATTCTTTGCTCCCAGGCTGTAAAAAAGCAGGCAGCAGATTGGATTTCACACTTGCTAATAATGTCATTGATACCATCACAGCTTTAGAAATCAGGACCAACGTGTTTTTCGTGAGTCAGCAGCAATGTGAACCCATTCTGAAAGTAGTAGTTGAGCTAGAAGAGGGGAAAACAATAATACCTCAAAAACTGATTCTGCTCTACTTGTTTTTGGTTGAAATGAATGGAGTTTTTCTTGTAGCTTTCTTTCTTAATGTTTCTTAATCTTCCTTAATATTAGCATTAATTCTTAATGTTAATATTTGATAAAATACAGAATAGGCTAAAGTCACAGTCCAAAACACAACACTTTGGGCAATACAGAAGTTAACTTCTCTCTGAGAAATATCATCTTTATCTGAAAGGCAAGTAATCCAACTAAAATTGGGAGTTATATTCTTATGGAAAGATGGGAAGAATAGAATTGTAGATGCTTCCTTATAGTATCTTTCCTGTTTGTTTTTAGTGGAAAGTGGAAATATTTGAAGGTAGCAGAAGTCTCTGCCAAGTGTTGCACGTTACTAAACATTTCCTGTGTTCTAAATGGAGATTGTTTTGTTGTTTCAGTTAGGGAAAGGGAGTCCTTCTAATATTTTAAATGATTAACTTAAACGCTAGGGAAAGAAGTCAGTTATTTTGTTGGCAGTGTCTTTTCCCAGAGCTTTTACTGTGGTAACTTATATAACATCATAAATTCATTCAACAAGTACTTTTGAGCACCTATGATGCCAGGCATCTTTCTAGGCAGATAAAAACCCTAATTTCCATAGATTCAAAATGGATGAAGGACCTCAATGTGAGAAAGGAATCCATCAAAATCCTTGAGGAGAACACAGGCAGCAACCTCTTTGACCAGCCACAGCTACTTCTTCCAAGGAACATCGCCAAAGGCAAGGGAAGCAAGGGCAAAAATGAACTATTGGGACTTCATCAAGATGAAAAGCTTTTTGCACAGCAAAGGAAACAGTTAACAAAACCAAAAGACAAGTGACAGAATGGGAGAAGATATTTGCAAATGACATATCAGATAAAGGGCTAGTATCCAAAATCTATAAAGAGCTTAGCAAACTCAACATCCAAAGAACAAATAATCTAATCAAGAAATGGGCAGAGGACGTGAACAGACATTTCTGCAAAGAAGACATCCAGATGGCCAATAGATGCATGAAAAAGTGCTCCACATCACTGGGCATCAGGGAAATACAAATCAAAACCACAATGATATACCACCTCACACCAGTCAGAATGGCTAAAATTAACAAGTCAGGAAATGACAGATGCTGGCAAGGATGCAGAGAAAGGGGAACCCTCTTGCACTGTTGGTGGGAATGCAAGCTGGTACAGCTACTCTGGAAAACAACATGGAGGTTCCTCAAAAAGTTGAAAAGAGAGCTACCCTATGACTCAGCAATCCCACTACTGGGTATTTACCCTAAAGATACAAATGTAGTGATCTGAAGGGGCACGTGCACCCAAATGTTTATAGCAGCAATGTCCACAATAGCCAAACTATGGAAAGAGCCAAGATGTCCATCAACAGATGAATGGATAAAGAAGAGGTGGTATATATACACAATGGAATACTATGCAGCCATCAAAAGAAATGAAATCTTGCCATTTGCAACAACGTGGATGGTACTAGAGAGTATTATGCTTAGCGAAATAAGTCAATCAGAAAAAGACAATTATCATATGATCTCCCTGATATGAGGAAGTGGAGAGGCAACGTGGGGGGTTTGGGGAGTAGGAAAGGAATAAAGGAAACAAGATGGGATCGGGAGGGAGACAAACCATAAGACACTTTTAATCTCACAAAACAAACTGAGGGTTGCTGGGGGGAGGGGAGTCGGTAGAGGGTGGCTGAGTTATGGACATTGGGGATGGTATGTGCTATGGTGAGTACTGTGAAGTGTGTAAACCTGGCGATTCACAGACCTATACCCCGGGGCTAATAATACATTATATGTTAACAAAAAAATTTTAAAAATTAAAAAAAGAAATACAATTATCAAACCAAAACCAAAACCAAAACCAAAACCAAAAAACAAACGAAAAAAAAACCCTCATTTCCTACACTACTAACAACTTTGTTCTAATATATTATCTCTGTTGAAGACATTGCCTTAGAACATGTAGTAAAATCTCCTAAAAGCACGGGGAATGAGAGTTGGGAGCCATGATTGTACCATACAAAGTGGAGGAGTGTTTGGGGGGACTCCAGCCCTTTAAAATCTCCATCAGCCTTACAGACTCACTTCCAGTGAACATAGATTCCAAACAACAGCCTGTTCACTAGGCAAGCAGAGCTTCAAGGAACGTACTCCAGCTCCCTTCCCAAAAGATTGCCATCCTGTACCTGTCCTTTCTAGAAATTCTAGACCACTCCTGGTGTGGGGATTTGGCCTGATATTTAGCTGTTAGAGTACTCTCTCCCAACCCTCCCCATGGGAAGATAGCCCCAGATCCTGAAATAAGGGACTGACCTGCATGTGTCCGTGTCCTGCCCAAACTGTATTAAGAAAAAGGGCAGGGAGAGGGCAGGCAAACACAAAGCACTCCACCTGACATGACTTCAGGATGCTGTGATTAAGGGATTCTGCTTAGTGTTAGTCAAAGATCTAGGCCTGCCTTGCTCCACATAAATAAAAACTCTGCTTCTCATCTGTCTCCACGTATCCTCCGGTATGTTCTTAGGGTGCTAGAACAGCAGGGCTTCTCGAAATGGTTCTTAGACACGAAGACCATGAAAAGATGCAGTGAAGGGCTCTCGAAAGCATTTACTTTGACAAGTAATATGTACCGACAGTACGTTGTTCCTTTTCCTGCTCTGAAGCGGAAGCCTTTGTGCATCACCTTCGTTGTTCGCGCCAAGGGTAGTCGGGGTGTTGGCTGCAGGAGCTGGCTGAAATTAATGGAGACAGTTCGGGGGGCACCATCCTCACTCCTTGGCCACTTCTTCGCACTTCAACCGGTTGAAAACCAAGGGACGTGGCGGGGGACAGGGGTGAAGGGAAGAATGTGTGGCCATGCAAAGTAGAAAGAATGAGAAACGTTTGGAGTTCTGTCACCTGTCAGGTGGTCGGAGAGAAAGCCATTGATTAAAAAATAAAAGAAGGGGCACTTGGATGGCTCAGTCAGTTAAGCAACTGCCTTCAGCTCAGGTCATGATCCCAGAGTCCCGGGATCAAGACCCCATGTTAGGCTCCCAGCTCCGCAAGGTGTTTGCTTCTCCCTCTGACCTTCACCCCTCTCATGCTCTCGCTCACTCTCTCCGTCTCAAAAAAATAAAGAAAGAAATAAAATCTTTAAAAAATAAAAATAAATTTAAGGAAAAGAAAAATTAATCACTTTAGTTTTCTTTTCTTTTTAAAATTTTATTTATTTGAGAGAGAGCAGAAACAGGGGTAGGGCAGAGGGAGAGGAAGAAACAGGCTCCCCACTAAGCAGGGAGACCAATGGACCTGAGACTTGATCCCGGGACCCTGGGATCATGACCTGAGCTGAAGGCAGATGCCTAAGGGACTGAGCCATCCAGGCATCCCTCCCATTAGCTTTTACAGCATGAATCAGAGCAAGTAAGTACCAATGACAGCTAACATTACTGAGTCCCTGATATATATCAGACCCTGTTCTAAGTGCTTTATGAGTCATTATCTCATTTTATTCTTACAGTAGCTCTCTGGGTAGGTGCTCTAATTATTTCCATTTTACAACTATGTGATTGGGGCTGGGAAAAGCAGTATGCCTGGGATTCTGTCCTTGGCAGTCTGACTCCTGAGCTGGTATGGCATCCACCATGTTATACTGCCTTCGAGAGAGTTGAACCCTTGGTTGTTATTTTCCTCTAGATTTACAGCTCCGTTTGGGCCACAGATGACAGCATAGATTTGCATTTCCTAACGAAAGAGGGAATGAAGTTAAATCATAAACAAGAGAGTTCCTGTAAAGTATGATGTTCAAAAAACTGCGAAGAGTTTGTGCCTTTTTCCCCGATTGCCTGCTAGCACCTTGCTCGCTGTAGGGGAAAAAGTACAGGGTAACAGTACTAGGTTCTATATAAAGCAGTTCATTATTTTTTTGAAAAGTGATAATGGCCTTGATTTCACCTTAAGAGTCCAGAGCAGCAGAGGACTGATAGCACCCTAAGAAGCATGCACTCAGCAAGATTCCCTAAATAGTTCTTTCCCCTCCAGTCCCGACCCAGTAACCTCCAGGCCATTCTATTCCCTGGCATCTCCTGTATAGGGCCCCAAAGAGTATGCTGATGCTTGCAACATCCTTTTAGGATTTGAAGACCTGTAGACAAATGGCTCCTAGGGACAGGGAACATATCAAAACGTAATCCTCACTCATAACAGAATTGAGTTTGGTGTGAACCCAGCAATCAGGGAATGAAAGGTGAGTGCATTAACCTACCATGTTATCTGTACAGGAGTTGTATATCTTAAATGGAACAGACATCCCTGCAAAACAATAACGGACTGAGATTAATGAGTTACAGGTGACCCGCAGACACGGGAAGGTTGACTTTGGATAAGCACCCACAAAGGTCAAGTGCTTATCTGAATTAACCACAAGTCTTGGATCTGGGGTAAAAATAAAGGACGAGAAATACCCCAGGGAGAGGCTTTCTTCAACCTGAGTTTTGTGTTCTTTCTTACCTTCTGCTAAATTCTGCATTGGATTGGACCAGCCCTTTCTTGTAGCATTTCCACACACATCTCTGGCCTAAGTCAGATCTCAACATCGAAACCCCAGAGCAATGCTTTTCAGATTTCTGGGGTTTCAAGATGTGTTGTAGACCCAATTATGTTTGCTAACATAGAATTGAGTCCTTTTGACAGAGGCTTTATAAGAATTGGATGAAATCTTCCCAACTGCATTCACTTTTGCCTAGTACTGACTTGAGGATTTGCGTTTGTCTCCCTGTACGGCGCAAATAGATAGTGGCAATGACAACTTTCTGTGTTTATTACTTTCATCCTTGGGTCAATTTTATTATTTCCATTTAAGGCAATAATTAATCCCCAGAGCAGTGCCATATTCCGCTTATCGAAAAACATACTTGAGGCCCACCTCCTTTAATTAAGTGGAGTTGTATAGCTACTCCGTGTCTCCTCCCCCACGGAGAGTACCCACTGGGCTCTATCTTAGGACCCTGCCGGGAAAGTGAGTGAGTAGACTGGGAGAGGCTCTTGGAGCTGGAGAAGACCGAGCTTGGGCTCGGGTAGGTGGAGTTCCGTATGGAAAGTAGAGTGCTCCTGTGGGAAGGTAAGCATACACTCACCTAATACAAAACACCAGGGCGTCTCCACTGGTAGATAGAATCCTGTTCCAGGTGTGTTGTCAATAGTAGAAAAATCTAAAGAGACAACTCGCATGCACCCCATCCTGCCAGAACCTGGAAATGAGAGAAATAAGATACCCACTGAGAGCAAAATTTTAAAAACAACAACTAAAATAGAGCATAGATATGCAAAATTTTCTTACACCCTAAAAGAGTCCTAAGAAACCTTGGCAAATGCATTTACATATGCAAAGAAAGAATGTGTTAATCAAAGGGGGTTGGTCTGTCCTGGAAGGTGGTCAAGAGAGAGTTCCTGAGGCAGGGTTGAGGGGATGGTCCAAGTTTTGCCCCCTGAAGACCAGGCCTGGCTGAAGTTTTTTTTTCAGACCAGGGTAAGCAACGACTGAACATTTTCTCAAACAGATCAGTATGGAGTGCTTATAATGTGCCAGACTTGTGTCCAGCTTTGGGAGAAAGTGCCAAGTATGGAGATGACCCTTCAAGACAGAAGGCTGACCTGAGCCAGGCACTTTATGAAGGAGAGAATATTAACATAATAGAGGCAACTATGGGCCAGGAACCCTCCGTCTGAGGAGGAAGTAATCCTAGACTGTAGAGGCTGAGGACGTGTTGGAGCTAAACACTGGAAGGAGGTGGAAGGAGGGTGCTTCAAACAGGCCCGACATTTGCTCAGAGCTCCGGAAAGGGATCCTCATAGCCTGCAGCACATTTGAGAGCTGGAAGGGTGGCCTGTGTGGCTGGACCCAGAGTGGTTTTTAGATAATAGATAATATTTCCTGAGCACTTAGTAGGTGCCAGACGGTCTTGGAAGCCGTTTACTCTCCTAATTTCATCACAATCTTATGAAGCAACCACTATCATTATTCCCTTTTTTCTAAAGAAGAAACTGTGTCACAATAAATAAGTAAACTGCCTGAGCTTGGAAGTAGAGCAAGGGGATCTGAGTCATGAAGTGTGGGTGGCAGAGTCTATGTTCCTAGCCAGTTCCTACGCTGAAGACAGAGACTAAGCAGCCCAACCTTGTAGGGCCGGTAGGTTGAGGATTTTGTCTTTTTCTGAGAACAGTGCCCAGTATTAGAGGAATGACCTTGTGGAATACACATTCCACATTTGAAAAAAATCACTCTGGCTGAAATGTGATTAGCTACTGTTTTTTAAAAATCTGATTACAATTTTGCTTCCATGTAAGCCTGCAAAGAGAAAATTCATAGATCACATGAACTTAAAGAATTTTGCTCACCAAGATAGCCATTTCCTTCTTTCTTTCTTTGAGACACACAGAGAGAGAGAGAGAGAGAGACAGTGCGTGCATACCTGCAGGGGGGAGGAGCAGAAGGAGAATGGAGATGCAGGCTCCCCAGTGAGCAGGGAGCCCCTTGCAGGACTTGATCCCAGGACCCGGAGATGTTGACCTGAGCTGAAGGCAGATGCTTAATGGACTGAGCCACCCAGGCATGCCACCCTCCTCCCCCACCTTTTTTAAGATTTTAAGGATAGGGATGCCTGTGTGCCTCAGTTGGTTGAGCATCTGTCTTTGGCTGAGGTAATGATCCCAGAGTCCTGGGAATGAGTCCCAAATCAGACCCCTTGCTCAGCAATGAGCCTGCTTCTCCCTCTGCCTGCCACTCCCCTTGCTTGTACTCTCTCTCTCTCTGACAAATAAATAAATCAATCTTAAAAAAAAAAAAAAAGATTTTATGGAAAGCCACTTCTTACTATGAATTAATATACTCGCTTTCTTTCTTTCTTTTTTTTTAATATACTAACTTCCGAGCATGATCTGGCTTTCCAAAATTCTTGATGGTAGGTGCAGAATATATTGTGTGTGTGGTTCTGAGTATTTTACAAGAGTCTTTCCAAAAAATATTTATTTATTTACTTGAGAGAGGGAGAGAGAGGAGTTCGGGGTTGGGGGGAGAGGGGCAGAGGGAGGGGAAGAGAGAGAATTCAAGCAGACTCCCCGCTGAGTGCAGAGCTTGATGCAGGGCTCCATCTCAGGATCTGAGATCACAAACTGAAGGGAAATCAAGAGTATGACTCTTGATTTAATCGACTGAGCCACCCTGGCACCAAACAGTTATTTCTTTTTTTTTTTTTTTTAAAGGGGCTTAATGAAGAGTACAGTCAACATTAGGGTTTTTTTTTTTTTTTAAGATTTTATTTATTTATCTGACAGAGAGAGAAATCACAAGTAGGCAGAGAGGCAGGCAGAGAGAGAGAGGGGAATCAGGCTCCCTGCTGAGCAGAGAGCCGGATTACCTGGGCTCGATCCCAGGACCCTGAGATCATGACCTGAGCTGAAGGCAGAGGCTTAATCCACTGAGCCACCCAGGCACCCCCAACAGTTATTTCTTAGTGTAAATTAATAAAATGGTACCCTGATTTGATATGTCCAACTCATGAGATAGACGAAGCAATCTGCCTTGGAATGATTGATTTACTTTCTAAGAAGATGAAGTTTCTGATTTGCAGTGTTAAAGATCAGGCTTTGCATAGACTGTAGTAAATTCACCAAAGTAATGACTTTGCTCCGGCTGCTCAGGAGAAACCCTGCTGCCTCCCACCAGGGTAATAGTCGTTAACTCACGATGGTCAGCTACAGGCCTTTTTTCCCTCCTACCTCTTCCTCTTCTTCCTGCTACTTACAAGACATTCAGAAACCTAGGCAGGTAGGCAGTATTAGGACCGTCCATCAGAGGGTATGTTCAGGGGCACCTGTGTGGCTCAGTCATTTAAGCATCTGCCTTCAGCTCAGGTCGTGATCCCAGGGTCCTGGGATTGAGTCCTACGTGGGGTTCCTTGCTCAGCAAAGAGTCTGCTCCTCCCTCTGCCTGCTGCTCCCCTTGCTTGTGCTCTCTCTCTGACAAATAAATTCTTTTAAAAAAGGGGAGAAAAGGGAAGGTATATTTGGAGCCCCCTGCTAGGGACCAACAAGAACAGTGCAGGGTCTCAGGACTGAAGGGACTGTGGTATTAGACAGGGAAATAAGAGGGAAATCCACTTAACATAACAAGGGAGCGAGATGGGACCTGGATCTTGTGTTCACAATAGGGCAGAGTAAGAGCCATTTAGACTGGACATACACATCTAGACGACAGTGCAGAGTTGGTACACAAAGCTGTGTGATGAAATTCTCTGGGAACTGAATGTAGTTAGAGAACAGAAGGGTCAAACCCCTAAGCCCTGCGGCACTCCAACTCTTAGAGGCAGAGAGACACAAGCAGAGAAGTCGAAGAAGGAAGTGCTCGGGCAGGCAAGCTGCACTGCAGTGGGAAGAGAACGATCGGCTATCTCAGTGTTTCAATGAGGACTGAGAACTGATGGCTCTGCCAATGTAGGAGTCCTTAGTGTTCTTAACAGGGGCAGCTTTGATGTTTGCAATAGGAAGGGTGGTGATTGAACTGGGTTCAAGAGAAATGAAAGGAGAGAAACTACTAGTAAGTATCAACTTCTTTGAGGAGTTTTCTCGTCAAGAGGTACAGAGGAAATGGGAAATCAATGGATGATGATGAGAGAGCCGACTGTGGAGGCCCGAGGAGAGAGGGGGAGAGTAGAGGAGGGAATGGTGCAGGACAGCACGTGCTGTCTGGGCGGGGCGATTGCTCCATGGGAGGTTATGAGAACCAGGAATTTAGACTGAGACCAGCCGGCGTAGCTGGTTGTTTCCTCCAGCCTGGTCAGTTCTGAGATGCGAACTCGGGTGGAATAGGCAGAGAGTGTAATAAGTTGTGAGAATTTACCGATACATTCAGTTAGAGAGGAGCAAGGAGCTCGAGGATGCTTGCAAGAGAATAAACATGGTAATGGACCATAGAACTCAGGCAGGATTAGGAGGAGGAAAGTGAGGACGCGGAGGATGAGGACAGTGACAAATAGATTGTCCCATTGGAGCAAACAGATACGTACTTCCAATAGCATGTCTGGCCTTTAGCCTAATAAATCTTTCAATTTATTTAAAAAACACTTTATTTATTTCTTTGACAAACAGAGATCACAAATAGGCAGAGAGGGAGGCAGAGAGGGGTGGGGGAAGCAGGCTCCCCGCTGAGCCGAGAGCCCGATGTGGAGCTCCATCCCTGGACGCTGGGATCATGACCTGAGCCCAAGGCAGAGGCTTTAACCCACTGATCCACCCAGGCGCCCCTCTCTCAAATTTTTGATGTTCACATTTCTTTGAATGTTGATGGAGGTAGGAGTGCCTGGGTGGTTCAGTCAGTTAAGCTTCTGCCTTCAACTCAGGTCATGATCCCAAGGTTCCAGGATCGAGCCCCTCCCTGCCGAGCAGCGAGCCTGCTTCTCCCTCTTTCTGCTCCTCCACCTACTTGTGCTCTTTCTCTTTCTGTCGAATAATCAAATAAAATCTGAAAAAAAAAAAAAAAAGATTAATGTTGATGGAGGTAAGAGTAACATCTTTAGTATCTTTTTTTTTTTTTTAATTAATGGGGATAGGGCTACTTGGTTGGACTAGTTATTGCTGGGAAGCAGCGAGTTTCAGAGAGAGGAGGGTGGGGTGCTGGTTCTTTAGCGAAGGGGAAAATGACTGGTGTTGGGTAACAAGTCTCAGAGTCTCCAGTTTCTTTTAGACAGAGATCACAAGTAGGAGAGAGGCAGGCAGAGAGAGAAGGGGAAGCAGGTTCCTGGCCAAGGGTTCATCCATTCTTTTTTTTTTTTTTTTTAAGATTTATTTATTTATTTGACGAAGAGAGAAGAGCACAAGCAAGGGGAACAGCAGGCAGAAGGAGAAGGAGAAACAGGCTCTCTGCTGAGCAAGGAGCCTGATGCAGGGCTCAATCCCAGGATCCCGAGATCATGACCTGAGCTGAAGGCAGAGGCTTAACCCATTGAGCCACCCAGGCACCCCAATCTCTAGTCTTTTGAGCTCTTGAGGTTTATATTCCTAGGATTGTGTAGACTCCAAGCAAAACATACACACACACCATACACACACACACACACACACACACACACACGGCATTTTTCTTCTTTACCGGAATTAGGATAGTGCCCTATGCCAGATGTGTGTCTGCCAATGATTCTTCAGATGTTTTTTTGGAGAATAAGAGGAAGGCAACAGAAAGGCCAAGGTGAAAAATCAGGCAGGAGGAAAAGACTTTTAAATATAATGTTTTACCTTAGAATTTAGTTTATGGCTGGTATCAAGACATGTCTTTCTGGGAAATATGTGGTAGAAGCTTGATAATCATTTTGTTAAGGCTCTAAGAATACTCACAGATGTCCTTGTGTAATGACCACAAGATAGGCAGTTACCTGAAACTTATCCTTTGGGAATTCTCATGTTTGTGGATTATGTCAACTTCGTGATCTCTGGCCCCCCTCGTTCAGCCAAGAGTACTTGGTAGTTGAGACTTTAAAATCAGAAATGGATTTTTTAGCTTATCTAGACCAATTCTTTCATGTTTACAGAACCAAGGCCTAGGGAGGTGAAATCTGCCTCCTTCTATTTTGCCATGATGTAGGTGACATATTCTGGCCTCTGGCTTTGAGGAAGCTTCCCTTCTTCCGTGTTTCTGTTGGATACTTGTCCCAACAGTCACGGCTGCCCTTGTCCTGTGTGAAAAGTAGAGTTTATGGGGCAGCTTAAACTAGAGGTGAGTCAGTAGAGAATGCGACTCTTGATCTTGGGATTATAAAATTTGAGCCTCATGCTGGGCATAGAGTTTATCTTAAAAAAAAAAAAAAAAAAAAAGTCCAGTTTGCCCTCAGATTGAGATGACCTCCCTGTGACCCAGAATACATGCTCACTACTCCCAACACTTACACAGAGTACAGAGCAAGAAGTTTGGGGTTTTCTTTGCAAAATGGATATAAACCTTATTCACAAGAACAGTCAGGGACTGGGATGAGTGGGAAGCAAGGTTTTCATTCTTCTTTAGAATAATTTTATAGAAGAGATATAAAAATAATACTACAAACTATGTTAGAAGAACTTGTGTTTTGAAGCCTGACAATAATGAAAAAGGTTGGACTGAGTCTTACTATGCAAAATGCTGGTCTTTGCCCTCTCTCACATCCTTGTACCCCTGATGATGGATCTTCAGTGAGGGACCTAATTTTTTCTGGCCTTTTTTTTCCCTCATGGAAAGAAAAGAATACTAATGCCTTTTTTGCATGGTTATTTTTGTAAAACATTAAATTTGTTATTGTGTGAAAGTCTCTGGCATATAACAGGTGCTCAATAAATGTTCTTTCTTTCTTTTTTTTTTTCCAAGATTTTATTTATTTACTTGACAGAGATCACAAGTAGGCAGAGAGGCAGGCAGAGAGAGAGAGAGGGAAGCAGGCTCCCTGCCGAGCAGAGAGCCCGATGCGGGGCTCGAACCCAGGACCCTGGGATCATGACCCGAGGCCCTCAATAAATGTTTTTGAGGTTTAAAAATACTTTTCCAGATTTCAAGCTGTTGAAAAATTTCAACAGCAAGGCGAGAATGGTTATGATTAAAACCGTTTGGTACGATGTATTCCATTTTGTAATGTAACCTGATATCAACAGCCAAGATTTTTGTCCTGAAGGGAATTGCAATATTCAGCAAAAAGTGGGGCTGATTTAATAGCCATTAATTCTTAGGATATGTTCAAGTTCAAAGTCCGTCTGTTATAAAATGTAAATTGCTCTTTTTTATGTATTTTGTATTGGAACTTAGGAACAAATGCTGTCACTTTTCTTTTTTTTTTGCATGGGATTGTAAGCGCCTTTATTATCAAAGAGCCCTATTATTGTGATACCTCACACAGGAAATGCACACTCTGACATTAGTTACCAAATTGCTGAAATATCTTGTGTTTTCTATTCATTAAAGCCCTAAAGCACTATGTGCAAATTCCCTTACTTTAATTACACACCTCAGGGATGTGCATGCCAAAAAAGGAGCCAGTCAGACAAAAAGCCAGGTCTTTGCCAAAAAACCCCAGCCCCCTAAACTGGTAAACATTTATTTTCAGCTGGGAAATCTGCTATTAATTCATATAGTGACTTTCCCAGCTGAAATAATGAGCCAAGCCAAGTGAACCAAATGTTCGCAGTGAGCAAACATGAACAGTGGGGAATCAGCCCATCTCTTATTTACATGTTTGCTCCTTCAGCACTTAAGGAGCATTTGAACATTTCCCGTTTTACCTGGAAGCATACCAGTGTTTATGCTTCAAGTGTCTTAGTTTTCAAACAGAGTTGATACACTCGACTGTAGAGAAGTGTTTTAAGAATTAAAAGAGAAAAATCACCAAACCAAATTATTTATTAGGGCTTCAGAACAAAGTCTGCCCATCAACTTCATTGACTTTCCTATTTCCTTGGAGACTTTAAAAAAATCAGAATTAGTGAAACAATAAGATTTTGAAGGAAATGCCATTTTGGAATTTTTGTTCTGAAAAAAGTTAACAAAAACTCTAAAGTTAGGGACAAAGATGTTTATTGCTCCATAAAGTAAACTATGAATTAAAATACATTATAAAAGATTTTTAGATAATGTTGGGTGTCTCTTCATTTCTGTTTAATTACAAAGCTTTTAGCCTGTGGAAAATAAGAAAAAAAATACCAATCCACAGGCACCATAAGCATATGATCAAGAAAAGTAATATTTATATCTTTTGGAGGTCTGAATACCTTTGTGGGTCTGAATACCCACAAAATGCACTCAGGTTCTAGAGCAGAAAGTTGCCCGATGTGTGTAAAACTTAGAATAAGAAGTAGTTTGTATAGAAGAGCACACATGAAGGCTTAATGGAAAGCAAAGAAGGAAGGAGAAACAGTTAAATTAACACATGAAATAGCAAAGTAGGAGGGTCAAAAAGTCAATATATTGATTAATTCCTATGATGATGCAGAGAATCCACTCAACAGTCAATTAACCATTTAATGTTTTTCTTGATATAAAGGAGTTTAAAAAAAGGTCCTGAACGCAAACTTATATAAAGATGTAATCAATAATCGGATGTAATCAATAATAAAGATGTAATCAATAATCGTAATATAAGCTTGGGTGTAAATTTCTTCTCGAACCATACAATACATTTTAATGAAGGTGTAATTTTTATTATAACAAATATGAGAAAAAGTAGCTTTTAATTCCCAGTGCTTTAAAATCAAGGTTAACCACCACCAAACCTTTTTCCTAAATGAAATTTTTAGCAGATACATGATTTTTTAGCAATGAATAAATGAATAAAATGTATGAGAATTTTTTTTTTTTTCGTTCTATAAGAAGCAGCAATGCCCTATTAATTTTGACAGACAACTTGGCATTAGCCATTTTAAAATCCAACATGGGATAAAGTTATGCATTACTAGTCTCTCTACATTTTTGTCAAGAGATGAACATTTTGCCAGATTTTTAATAATATGCCAAGAGCTTTGTCAGTCGGTTTATTTAGCCCTGCGTGGTTATACCAGTGTTCGCCCACCACCCCACTGGGTGTAACACGGCCCGTCACAGCTCACAGAACCCCTCCCCTGCAATTAGACAAAGTCAACACAGCAATCACTCCCAACCGCCCTGAGGTACCTGCACTATCAACATTGCCGACTCCGAGGCTTGAACAAGCTTTGCTTTGTCACTGCCTCCCCACCCCAATTAGGACTATTTTCTGCCCAGGCAATTTAGCACCAACACCATGGGTGGACCAGATAACTCTTTTAAAAAGTGTGTTTAAGTCATTCTTCTGCCCATCCCCCTCCCCCAGCCCAACCCAATCAATTCTTTCTCCACCCCCTTTTCACGACTTCCTACACCGCCATTCCCTCTCCCCCCCCCCCCCCCCCTTCCAAAAAAAAAAAAAAAAAAAAAAAAAGCACTCTCAGAAAGAAATAGGAGTCTGCAAAAGGGCGGCTTGCAGTCCCTAACGAGTTACCATGCCGACTGAAGCCTGTGCTGAGGAATGTGCTGCTGCCACACTGAACTCAATGAAAAGATGAAGAAAATGTGCAGGCAATACTAGTTTGGCTGTGATGCTGGGGAATCTGAGACGGGGCTGTTGGTATGGGAGGATCTCACTGCATGCAATTTGCAAACATGCCAGCCCAGTAGCATGTGATAGGCACTGGATGGAATTTAGAGGTCTTGGAGCCTTCAAGGCTGGAAAGGAATAAGAGAGCAGACTGGGGGGCAGTCTGCCCCATGAAATAACACTTGCCCCTTAGAAATAGAAATGTCAGACGTATTATTAAAATTATTTAGAAGAACCTGTGCGGAATGCTAAAAGAGATTGATCTTCTGATAAGCCCTCCTTTTCTGAGTCCAGTCATTATACCTTCTTGAGATCTACCTGCACTTCCTTTTGACTGACCGTAAGGCCACCTGACTTCTGGTCCTAAAAGTTAGCGGTAGAATTCATACGACACCAGGATCGTGTTGTCAGGGACTCTTTGATGGGGTTGGAAATCATAAACAATAGTCCCTGAGCAATTGCGCAGAAGAGAGGATTGCTTTGATTTTGTGTCAAGAAAGGTGGAGTCAGAACGCAGGCCTGAAAAGCAGAATTCTGAAGATTGAAGAGTTTCTGGACTTTCCCACCCGGGTGGAGGCAGACTGGGGGTCCCCGCCGCGGGGTGGGGGCTGGGGGCTTGTAGGGAGTCTGTCTGGGTCTGGAGTGCTGGGCTACCATGAGATTATTCTTGTTGTAGAGGTGTGTTTGGGATACTGAGAGTAGATACTGGACCACCATGGGGGCTAGGTCCTCTCCAACAAAACTATTATGGCAAACACTGTTTCCTGCTCCACATTTATGTAAACCAGAGATTACCCTGAATCTCCTGGAGAGAGTGGGGGAAATTTCCCAGAATTAGGGCGCTGTAAGATTGCTACTTATACCTCACACTCAGAGTAGTCAAATTTCTTACTTCTCGCCTTTTCAGTCTTCCACATTGATTGGTTCCAAACTGTCCTGCACATCACTGGCAAAATAGTTTTCCATGCTTGCCAATTCGACCCTGTCTTTTCATTGCCCACAGCCTCCCTATGGCTCCTCATTGCCATGGCAACCACATGTCCTGGATTTTTCAGGACATTTTGATTTCAAATATTCTGTCATGTGGTCAGACCATGTGTCAGATCATATGCCAAAAGATATGTCCTGGTTTGGATTTTGAAAATATGGTCACCATACCCATTGCTCCCCAGATAGGACTGTTGTCTCTTCTTCCCTTTTTAGCAAACTAGAAAAGAATGCTTCTCTTTCAATACCTTATATTTTTACATAGTATTTTGCTGCATGCTCTCACATAATCATCTTGATGGATCCTTTCCTACCTGTGAAGTGAGACAAGAAGGGAGACATTATTTCAATTTTATAGGTGAAAAATCGGGGCACAGAGTAGTGAATTGACGTTGTATTATTTCCATGGAGGCAAAGTGACTGGGACTCCCGTGTCCTGACTCTAATGTTTTGTTTTTCTCTCTAACACGTTGCTTCCAAATATAACTGTAATGCTTTGTGCTCTAGGTTTGTTTGCCATTGTGTCCATGACAGACTATCCACCAATCTATCAGGGACAATGTGGCTGTAGATCAGTTCTTTCCTGGTTTATGCTACACACCAACTCATAGGGTGGAGGAAGAGTTGGGGGAAAGGCTTTAAGGTGAAAGAACTGGGGGCTGAGCTATTAAGAACCGACATCATATAGAACTTAAAAATCAAGACAGAGAATGAGAAAAGAGGAGCAGGAGGGGAGAAAGAGAGCAGAACGAAGGAAGAAAGGAAAGAAGGAAGGAAGGACTATTTCTTTACCAATAGAATTTCTCAAAAACACAGTATTTTGTTAAATTCTCCCTAGCCATTATGTTGTATGGTGCTAGATGCCACACATAGGAATAAAAAAGGCAAAAAGGAGGACCATGCTTATTATTAGCCTCATTTTTTATTCACGTACTCAATAATAATTTGACAACCTTCAAGTGCCGTCTCTGAGCCAGGCGCTATACTAGACGCTAGAGCTAGAGTGGGGGTAGCACAGTGCTTATAGTCTGGTGAGAAGTATTGATTGTGATAAGTGCTACAAAGAAGATAAACAGGATGATATGATCAAGAGACCCGCAGGAAGCTGGGGAGATGCTTCAGAGAGCTGCTTCAGTAGAGTGGCCGGGGAAAGCCTCTCTGAGGAGGGGCTGCTTAACCTGACACTTAAAAGATGGTAAGGAGCAGAGACACGCACTCGCGGAGCTAGGGAAAGAGCATTTCAGGAAGCAGAAACAGGAAGCACAGAGCACCGTACCTGTTATGTTCTGTGTGTCTACAGCATCATGACAAACCAGTTGGGGATTGGAGGAGCAGTAGGAGGTGAGGCTAGAGTCTTACTTGCCTTGAAGGCCAAGGTAAAGGAGTCGGGACTATATTCTAAGAGCAAGAGAAAGTACTGAAACTGTTGAAGAGAGAGAGACTTATAGAGAAGATTTTTCTAGGGAAAAACCTGCAATACTACTGCTAGACCCACGCCTTATCCTTAAAGCCCAAGTCTACAGAAGCAATGCTATAGGTAAAATGCCAGAACTCCCATGAACATTACCAAGTTCTTTACTCTCGAAAAGTGTTCAGGGGGCGCCTGGGTGGCTCAGTGGGTTAAAGCCTCTGCCTTCGGCTCAGGTCATGATCTCAGGGTCCTGGGATCGAGCCTCGCATCGGACTCTCTGCTCAGGAAGCCTGCTTCCCCTCTCTGTCTCAGCCTGCCTCTCTGCCTACTTGTGACCTTTATCTGTCAAATAATAAATAAAATCTTAAAAAAAAAAAAGAAAGAAAGAAAAGTGTTCAGAACAGAATTTTTATGATAGCTTTCAAAATGTAGATTTATCAGCAGCATCTCTCATACACCAAGTACTGTATTGTCTAGGCATCTTAACTCAAGATCAATGATATCCTAAAATGTGAACGCCACCAAGCTTAATTTGAGAGGAAAGGGCATGAAAATAAAAACGAGGAGAGAGATTTGTTTCTGGCTAGACAGGGATGGAGAGGTTTTGTGGTCAAGTGGAGAAGAGCTTTAAATTCTAATTGTTGGTATCTTCAGCTCTAGTGTTTTGCCAGAAAATGGGCAGGAGGAGGCAAAGATATGTAATTGAAGCTTTTCTGCAAAACAGTTAACTATGCAATCGAATCACTAGACTGGAATTTTAATTTGGCTGTGACTCTGGTCAGAATGCATGTGACATACATCTCTTTCTGTTGTGATCCATGACAACTCTTTCCATGAAAAGTGAAAACTTAGTTGATTTCAGATGTTTTGCAGTGACTGGAGGTCATACACAACCTGTGATTCACAGGTTTCCATTTTCAGCTAGTGTGTTCTCATTAAACTGGGAGTGTTCAAGAGGGATAGTCACAAGTGTATACATGACCCTCAAAAGAAGCGAAACCAACGCACAGTTGCCTAGTGTAAAGCCAGAAGTCTTTTTTATTTTCTCTTTCTAATGTAATGTATGACTCTCGGTCTCTATTCTTTATTTGATGGGAGTAAAGAATCAAATCAGTTTTGGAGAAGGAGGAATTGTTAGATGATTTGTATTTAATTTGCTCCGCTGTTGGAGAGAAAAAGATTTGATGCCAATTCAGGCTTACAATCATCGCTTATTCAGTTCTTAAACATATATATTTAAGGGCAGACATACTGTAGCTTGTTAAGAATCCCCATTCGAGAGTGTTTTCTAATGAAGAAAAGGGAGAGAACTGGTTCATTTGAGTGAATGTGGCTTATCATTGTGCTACTTCCCGAATAATCACCTTAGATCTATTTTAACAGTCTTAGAGTAACACAGCGATTCCGTGTTCTAATGTAAGCCTCAGAACCCTGTAATATAGGGAGGATTTATTTGTGTAGCAGCCATAAGCTGAAACACCTAACCACTCATTGGTTAAAACACACATAACGAAAATAAATTTTATTTTAAAAACATTGGTTTTCCCATTTTGCTCTTTGGATTTGAGTCTTTTAGATCACATAGCATAGGGCAAACACTTAAAAGCCAAAACATGCATAAGCTACTTCACTTTAAATTTTTTAATTGCTTTTTAAATTTAATTTAAAAATAAAACTATGTTGTGCAGTTAGTACTAAGAAAAAGCATGAAGTGCTTTCTTTCTTTCTTTTTTTTTTTATAAGATTTTATTTATTTATTTGACATATAGAGGTCACAAGTAGGCAGAGAGAGAAGGGGGAGGCAGGCTCCCTGCTAAGCAGGGAGCCTATGCGGGGGTTCAATCCAGGATCCTGAGATCATGACCTGAGCCAAAGGCAGAGGCTTAATCCACTGAGCCACCCAGGCGCCCCTAAAATTATCAGTTCTTAAAATGAAAGATCAGTTAAGATTCCTTTTAACAATTTCATTCCTTTTTTAAAAAAAATATATTATTTATTTATTTGTCAGAGAGGGAGAGAGAGAGAGAGAGAGAACAAGCAGGGAAGCAGCAGGCAGAGGGAGAGGGAGAAACAGATTCCCCACTGAGCAGGGAGCCGGATGTGGAACTTGATCCCAGGACTCTGGAATCATGACCTGAGCAGAAGGCAGACGCTTAACTGACTGAGCCACTCAGGTGTCCCCAAATAAAATATTTTTAAAGTAGCCGACTGAAGTTTTCTTTCTGTAGTCATTAATAAATAACTTTGTGTGTGTCAGGTACAGGGTTAGAATCCAGGGAAACAGTAAGGAGAGAAGCACAGTTTATTTTAGGAGGAGGTTTGAAGGTATAGATCTGGGATAGGCTGCAACCCAGAAAGACACAGAAGGCTTCCTAGGAACCAGGTCTTGGGGTATTCCTGCCAGTGATTTTAAGCAGCAAGTAACTAAGCATGAATATTCTTCATGTCAGTAGTTATGATGCTGTGTTATTTCCCCCCATGTTGCCTTGTTACATGTCCCATAATGGATGACATTCACCATTCTTCACATCCTCTACTACTGAATCTATAACTAGCATTAAGCTTCTTTTTTCCGTTTCTGTGGACTCACTGTAACTAGGAGAATTCTGCTGTTTCATCTGCTTTCCTGATGCTTGATCATGTTGTCTACTTCTCAGAGTGTAACTTCAGAGACCATCCTAAGCGTGGATGCTTTGGGGGCAGAAATGCAGAGTGGTGGACGTGGGAGACAGGAGATGGGGAGGGGAGTTGAAAATAACTTCTTTGCCTGGATGTATTTTCTTTCAATACACTACATTCCCTTGGATCACTTCTAGTTCCTGCCATTTAGTGAAAGCTCACACAAGATATGGGCTTCTAGTGTGGGAAGGATGGAGAGTTGGGGTGACTCAGATAATAACCATCTGACATTCAAGCTTTATTTTGTCCAAAGAGAGTTCGTCATAATTCAGTCATGAAGTTCATACACTGAGATAAACACCTGTACGATTGTGAAGTAGATTCAAAAAGGTGGTTATTTTCCTTGTTTCCTACCCAAATGAATATAGTAGAGTATCTTTTATTTTTTATTTTTAAAGATTTATTGATTTTGAATGAGTAGAGAGAGGGGCAGAGGGAGAGGAGAGAGAGAATGTCAAGCAGACTCCCCACCGAGCGCAGAGCCTGATGTGAAACTCTCTCAGGACCCTGAGATCATGACCTAAGCCCAAATCAAGATAGGACACTTAACTGACCGAGGCGCCCAGGTGCCCCTGATAGAGTTTTTTTTTTTTTTTTAAGATTTTATTTATTTATTTGACAGAGAGAGATCACAAGTAGGCAGAGAGGCAGGCAGAGAGAGAGAGGAGGAAGCAGGCTCCCTGCTGAGCAGAGAGCCTGACGTGGGGCTTGATCCCAGGACCCCGAGATCATGACCTGAGCCCAAGGCAGAGGCTTTAACCCACTGAGCCACCCAGGTGCCCCCTGATAGAGTTTTTTAAAATAAATCTTCAATTCTTCCATTTTGGGTGATTACCCTGCTGAATATTTTGGGGATCCTAAAGAACGGTGTCAGAGCACGGTTGTCAGAATATTGGGTGTCTGGTTAAATGTAAATTTCAGTTTAAAAAAGGGTGATTTTTTTGTTATAACTATGTCTCATGCAATGATTAGGACACGCTTATAGGTAAAAAAAAAAAGAGAGAGAGAGAAAGAAAGAAAGAAAGAAAAGAAAAGTAAGAAAGAAAAAGAAAAAAGAAAGAAAGAAATTACTTGTTCTATCTTGTATTTTTATTTACTAAAGGTTGGTAACTCCATGCTGAGGCAATGGGTGTCTGAGTCTTCATATTAGGGTGTGAACAGATAGATCAGGAAATCATTCCAAGGCCCTATTGTCAGCACAGTTTTGGTGCCATCAATCGCAGCACCATGAAAAAAGCAGTTACGAAGCACCTACATGCTCATCAGAAGTGTGCTGGTCGCCATGCCAAGTTAGTTAAGTGGATAAGATCCCTTCAATGGAGGAAGACAATAATGGGGCAATATCAACAGCGAGAAACCAGATAAAAAGAAAAGGAAACACAAAAATCCTGACAGACATCAAAGGAGTATATACAATAAGTAAAGTACTTCTACTGTGTGGACAGGTCGTTGTTAGGAACTGACACAAGACCACAGACATTTCACAGAGGTCCCTGGGCAACTGTTGACATCTTCTGTTTGGGAGCAAAACAATGACTCAGAAGTAAAAGAATCTCTGCTTCATTAAACTCCCAGAATTTCCCCAACTCCAAAACCACCTCAGTTCCTCATCTCCGCAAGATACCTCATGGGATTAAAAAAGTACCTGTATGTACAAAAAGGGATTATGTGCACATACACATATGCATGCTAATCAACAATATACACATACATAAAAAAGGGAAAACTCAACCTTTGATGCAGTCAGAAAATTCGGATATATCAGACCTCACGTCTCAGATTCTCACAATCAGATCCGATCAGTTTGCCATCAGCAATGAATGTTCAAGTCAATGGTACAGATGTGCCGACGATGATCCTGAAATGACCCAGTCCGTTGTGCCACAACCTAGTTTCATGGTGAATGACCACTTGGCAACCAGCATGAAAATTTATTATTTAAAACAAAATTTAAAGTACTTTTTAAAAGATTATTTTATATTTATTTGAGAGAGAGAGAGAGCATGCACAAGCAGGGAGATGGGCAGAGGGAGAAGCAGACTCCCTGATGAGCTGGGAGCCTGATGCGGGGCTTGATCCCAGGACCCCGAGATCATGACCTGAGCCAAAGGCAGATGCTTAACTGACTGACCCACCCAGGCACCCCAGCATTAAACGTTAGAAGTTGATTTTAAGGGGTGCCTGGGTGGCACAGTTGTGAAGTGTCTGCCTTCGGCTCATGTCATGATCCCAGGGTCCTGGGATGGAGCCCTGCATCAGGTTCCCTGCTCGGCGGGAGGCCTGCTTCTCCCCTCTTCCACTCCCCTGGCTTCCACTCACCTAAAAAATTAGATAATATTTTCCTCTCTCACTGTGTCTCTGTCAAATGAATAAATAAATCTTAAAAAAAAAAAAGAAATTGATTTTAAGTGATCGATTCCTAATGTTCAGAATTGAGGTGATATAAGAGACTATCAAGGATTATCTGTACATTTTTCCTTATTCCTTTCTTGTTACAAAAGTAATACCTTTGTAGGGAATTTAAGAAAACAGGTAAAAGGAAAGATAAAAACCATCACCTCACATCTCTGAATTCGTCCTTAAATATGTTAATAATGACACATTTCAGACACCTCCAAAAGGTCTAAAAGGAATCTATCCAATCTGTATCTACCCACCACCAACAGTGAATGTCTATTATTGTTATTTACTCCGTTTATATTTCTATTTTTAAAATAATTTTCTATTTTTAATTTATTTTATTTTTAAAAATGCTTTTTTCAATTTATTTATTTCAGAGAAAAAGAGAGAGCCCAAGTGCACATGAGCAAGGGGGAGGAGCGGAGGGAGAGGGGAAGAATCCTAAGAAGATGGGGCTCCATCTCTCTACCCTGAGATCATGACATGAAACGAAACCGAGCATAGGATGCGTAACTGATTGAGTTACCCAGGTGCCCCTAGGATTTTCCAATTTTTACAGATTTTACTTATTTATTTTAGAGAGGGCAAGGTGCAGAGGGAGAGGGACAAGCAGACTCCACGTTGAGCACAGAGCCTGATACAGGGCTGATCCCATGACCCTGAGACCATGACCTGAGCTGAAATTAAGAGTTGGACGCTCAAATGACTGAGCCACCAGGCCCCCCTCTATTTTTTAAAGGACTAAAATATACACTTACCTCCATTCCTTCTTCTCTTCCCTTCCCTTCCTGGAGCAACCACAACCCTGAAATTGTATGTCATTCCCATGGATCCTTTTGTTCTTTTACAATACACATACAAATTCGTAATCTATTGCTTGTGGGCTTAAAAAAAAAAAAAGAAAAAGGAATACCGCACATGTTCTTCTGATTTGCTTTTTTTAACCTACCATCATGTTTTTGAGACTTATTCATGTTAATACATGTAGATCTAACACATTCATTTCAACTGCTGTGCAGTATTCCATTGGAATTTAGATAATATTTTCCTCTAATACAATAATTTTTCTCTAATACAAAGAGCCTAACAATGGGTGTCTCCAAGTAAACATGTTCAAGAATTTTTTAGAGAGGATGCCTGAAAGTATAATTACTGGTTGCAAAATAAGGAAACCTTCAGTTTTCTAGGTTTTGAAATTGCTTTTTAGAGTAATGGTACCAATTTATACTTCCACTGGAAGTATACATAAGAATTAAATTCCCCACATCTTTAAAAACACTTGGTATTATCAAACACGAATGCTTGCCAGTCTGATGAGTGTGAAATAGTATATTATTGATTTAGTTTGTATTTCCCTAATTGCTAATGAAGCTGAGCATATTTTTCATGTTTGTTTACCATTCAAGCTTCTTTCTTTGTCAATAACTTATTCATAATTTTTGCTTTATATTCTTCTCTTTGTCTCACTTGTTTTTAGGAATTTTTTATATGGCTCGGATCCAAATCTGTCCTTTCACTTGTAAATATTTTCTTCTAATCTAGTATTGGCTTGTATTTTATTTATGACATCATGTCAATATTTACATTTAAGGTAGCAGAATTTATTCATATTTTCCTTAATGTCCATGCTTTTCATGATTTGTTTAAAGTAGTCTTCTTTATTTTAAAGATATTCAATGCTTCTAAAAGTTTTACAGTTTTGTTTTTTTACATTCGGGTGTTTAGTCCTTCCAGAATTAATTTTTGTTTACAATACGAGATAAGGATTCAATTTTATTTTTTCCCATATGAATTTCCAATTGTCTTAGCACCATTGGTTGGATGATACTTTTTTCCCCCCATGGATTTGTAGTGTCATCTCTGTTATATATCAAGCATCCATATAAATGAGAATCTGTTTCTGGGCTCTTTGTTTTATCTAATGGCCTTTTTGTCTATTGCTGCTCTAATACCACTCTGTTGGGAGTAAGCCTCCTCTCCTCATTCGTACTCCTTCTCAAGAGTTGTCTAGCTCTTCTTCTTGGCTCTCTACTCTCTCGTATGATGGAGGTTATCACCATCTATAAAAAATCATGTGATTTTAATTGGCATTACAGATCACTACTGCATTGAGTCTTTGATATATAACAATACTTTGTATCATCTTTAGTGTGTAACAATCTTTTTGAGTCTTTACTATATTGAGTCTTTTCATCCAATAACTGGATATACCTCTTTGTTTTAGTTCTGTTTACTACTTAATAAAGTATCCTATTTCTCCATAAGATTCTTTTGTTTTTGTTCCTATTTCCCCTACATTCCATGAAGCTACTGTAGGTGAAGAACTTTGGGGGTGCCAGGGTGGCTCAGTGAGTTAAAGCCTCTGCCTTTGGCTCAAGTCATGGTCTCAGAGTCCTGGAATGGAGCCCTGCGTCGGGCTCTCTGCTTGGCGGGGAGCCTGCTTCCCCCTCTCTCTCTGCTTGCCTCTCTGCCTACTTGTGATCTCTGTCAAGTAAATAAATAAAATCTTAAAAAAAAAAAAAACCAAACTTTAAATGACATTTCTGGTAGTTTGTGTTGTTACATAGAAATGCAATTAATTTGGGTATATTGATCTATATTTAGCAACCTTGTTGAACTTTTATATTCTTTTGAACCAAGTTTATTTACTTTGAATAAACCAGCTTCCTTTCTTTCTTTCTTTTTTTTTTCCCAATTCTTATACTTTCATTTTTCTCCCTTTGTCTAACTAGAGCCCTCAGTGCGATGTTGAATAGAAATGGTGATGGGGAGAAATCCTGTGAGTAAGGGCGTGCTTCTAGTATTCCTTCATTAAATACAGCATTTGCCGTAAGGTGTGTGAGTTTGCTTATCTCCCTGGTTTCTAAAGGGTTTTGGGGTTTGTTTATTTTGTTTTGTGATTAAATAATAGCGGATTGAATTTTATCATGTATTTTTGTACATCTACTAAGATAATCATATGGATTTTTCTCCTCTAATCTATTCATTTCTTTTTATCATATTACCCTTGTCTGTATTGTATTTGTTTTATGGCCAAATATATAGTCAACCTGTGTAAATATTCCATGTGGGCTTGGAAAAAGAGCATGTCTCCAATTGTTGGTGCAAAATTCTCAATGTTTATTAAAGTAAATTTATTAGTGGTGCCATTCAAATAAAAAATGGTCATTCAACATTTTTAGTTTGCTTGATAGTTATGGAGAGATGGATGTTTAAATCTCCCTTCTTTACTGTGGATTGATTAAATTTTTCTGGCTATTCTGTCATATTTTGCTTTATTTGCTTTATTTGGAGTCTATCTTATTGTGTACAATTTATACTTGTTATATCTTTCTGGTAACTTTTTTCTTTAACCATCTATTACCAATCTCCTTTCCTTCTTGTGCTTATAAATCTGTTTTATATGGTATTCGTATACATCAACCAGCCTTCCTAAGTTATTATATGTGTGATATAACTTTTCTTATCTTTTACTTTTTATTTTTATGTGTTTCTGTTAAGCTTGTAATAACATAGAGCTGGATTCTTTTCAAAAATCTAATCTGGGGCATGCCTGGGTGGCTCAGTCATTAAGCAGCTGCCTTTAGCTCAGGTCATGATCCTGGTGTCCTGAGATCGAGCCCCACATCGGGCTCCCTGCTCCGTGAGAAGCCTGCCTCTCCCTCTCCCATTCCCTCTGCTTGTGTTCCCTCTCTCACTGTGTCTCTCTGTGCCAAATAAATAAATAAATAAAATATTTTTTAAAAATTAAAAAATAAAATATAATCTGGGAATATTTTCTTTTTTATTAATTTTTGTGTTTTTAAAATTTTTTTTAAATCTAAAGTTAAATGATAGCCCTGCCTCATCTTGAGCAATATATGGATCTTAGAACATTTTAATTAGGATCGCTTACTCCAGTCTTCTCAATATTATTGTTGTTCGTATACTGTGTGCGTATGTATGCATGTTTAACAGTGTTTGTTTTGCTTTACCCCCATACTTAACAATTTGTTGGTTCTCCTTGGTTTATTATATCTTAACTTCTGTTTGGATTGATTTTCTTTTCCTTCTCCTGAAGTCTATCCCTGGAAAGTTCTATCAGCAAGAACCTACCGATGAGACACCCTTATTACCTTTGTCTGAAAATGTCTTAATATTCCTTCCATTTCCAAATTATAATTTAGCTGTATGTACAGTTTTAGGTTGATAGATATTTTGTCTTAGTACTGTAGAGACCATTTGCTTCTGGTCCCTACTGTACTGCTAAGTGTTCTTTTTCTCCCCCCCCCCCCTAGGTAATCCTGCTTTTCTATGTAAAAACTTTTTTTGTGTGTGTGATTTTAAGATTTTATTTATTTTATTCGACAGCGAGATCACAAGTAGGCAGAGAGGCAGGCAGAGACAGAGGGGGGAAGCAGGCTCCCTGCTGAGCAGAGAGCCCGATGCAGGACTCGATCCCAGGACCCTGAGATCATGACCTGAGCCGAAGGCAGCGGCTTAATCCATTGAGCCACCCAGGTGCCCCTCTATGTAAAAACTTTTAAGATCTATCTTCATCTCTCTCTCTCTCTCTCTCTTACTCTGTTTCTCTTTTTCTTTCTCTGATATTCTGCATTTTCATTATAATATGTCCACATTTACATAATGCTTTTACTTACTTTATTTGGGGCTCATTCCGGTTCTTGAATTTGAGGATTCATGTCTTTTTTTTTTTTTTAATATTTTATTTATTTGACAGAGAGAGAGATCACAAGTAGGCAGAGAGGCAGGCAGAGAGGGAGGGGGAAGCAGGCTCCTTGCCGAGCAGAGAGCCCAATGCGGGACTCCATCCCAGGACCCTGAGATCATGACCTGAGCCAAAGGCAGAGGCTTAATCCACTGAGCCAACAAGGGGCCCCTAGGATTCACGTCTTTTAATAATTTTGAAAATTCTCAGCCATCCTTTGTTCAAATATTGCATCTTACCCATTCTTTCTTGTCTATCCTTCTGGAATCCCCTACTGATAAAAAGGTGAGGGATTTGAGAAGTAAAGAAATGTTGAATAGATCATGAGAGGGCCCAACCTTCATCTATCTGTGCTTCATTCTGAGTCTCCTCAGATTTACTTTTCCAACTTACCGATTCTCACTTCCTCTGGGTCTAGTCTACTCTTTAGCAAATCCATTGTATTTTATTTGTTTTGTTTTGTTTTGTTTTATTGAGCGAAAATTTAATTTCTAGAAGTTTTGTTTTTTCCAGATTCTGGTATAGTTTTTTCATAGTGCCCTGTTTTTGTGATTTCAGTTCCTTTTTCTTTAATTTACAATATACTTATATTACTGCCAGTTCTATTATTTGAATTTCTTGGGGGTCAAATATTGTGGGGTTTTTTGGTTTTGTTTGCCTATCATGTCTGCATATCTTGACACTGTAGGATTGTTTATGATGTGCTTTGACTGGGAGTTCATCTCCAGTGAGACTTGTCTCTGTGGGAAGCCTGTGGGCCTTGGGTTGAGGTAAGTTCCCCAGAGCAGGTGCTTTTGCCTGGCAGCTAAGTGGTGTCACTGGATCACTGAGGGCCATCTCAAAGGCTGGCTACCAAGGGCACAGAACCACCACATTTTATTTATTTATTTATTCATTTATGCATTCATTCATTCATTCATTCATTCATTTTAAAAAGATTTTATTTATTTATTTGACAGAGAACACAAGTAGGAAGAGAGAGAGCTGGGGGAATAGGCTCCCTGCTGAGCAGAGAGCCTGATGTGGGGCTTGATCCCAGGACCCTGAGATCATGACCTGAGCTGAAGGCAGAGGCTTTAACCCATTGAGCCACCCAGGCGCCCCACATTTTATTTATTTTTTTAAAGATTTTATTTATTTATTTGACAGAGATATCACAAGTAGGCGGAGAGGTAGGCAGAGAGGGAGGGGGAAGCAGGCTCCCTGCTGAGCAGACAGCCTGATGGGATATGGGGTTGATCCCAGGACCCTGAGATCATGACCTGGGCCGAAGGCAGAGGCTTAACCCCCTGAGCCACCCAGGCGCCTGTACCACATTTTAAAGGAAGATTTTATTTATTTATTTCTCAGAAAGACTGAGAGAGAGGGTGAGCACAGGCAGGGGGGCATGACAGGCAGAGCAGGCAGGGTCCCGGTGAGCAAGGAACCTGCTAAGCAAGGAGACCCACTCGGGACTCCATCCCAGGACTCTGTGATCATGATCTGAGCTGAAGGCAGTTAAGGCAGACGCTTAACTGGGTGAGCCACCCAGGCACCCCAGAACCACCATATTTTATGTTGGATTCTACACTTTGGGACTCCCTGACTTTGTGGTATGAATTCCAAAGCAAGTTATTTTCCCACCTAGAGGTAGGGAAGATTCAGATACATTTCCTTGTCATTTCTCAGTGTCATTGGGGAGATTATTTTTCCCCCCTTAGTCCTTCTCTTCACTGAAAGTCAGAGTCCTGATTTTATGCCAGACTCTTCACGTCTTCATGCTAGTCCAGTCTTGCCTCCTGCTCCTATCTGGGTGTTAAAAGCCAAGCTGCTGTGTTACAGAGGCCTCTCCTCTCCCTTTCTTTCTCCGATGCTTATATGTGTATTTAAATTTTTTGTGTGTATTTTATTTAGGTTTTCTAGGTGTTTGTAGGGGGAAGGACTGCAGGTCATCTACCCAGACACAATTTTGCTCATATTATTATTTCTAGACACAGAGATCAGGTTATCTGTTCATGCCTGTGCTGCTTTGTGTATCCGTCATTCTTAAAGCAGAGAGTGGAGCGGGGTTGGGATGGGGGGCTCCCAGGCAAACCTTGAATGAGGGGAAATTCATCTTTAGTGCCTTCTCAGTCAGAGCATTCTCTTCTGCCTCTCTGCTGCTTTGCAGGATTTTACTTGTCCTTCCTCACTGGGTCCTACTTTTCCAGGATGCTCCGAGCTTCTCCTGGGACTTGTCGTTGCTATGCTTTTCCCCCTGCTTTTTTTGTGGAAACGTGCCTCACCAGCATCTCTGCACTGTCCAAAGTGTCCAGGTGACAATTAGCTAATCTGATAAGCTCATTCATGCTAATGTGCTAATGAAAGAGGTCTACAGAAGATGGCTGTCCTTCCCCTACCTCCTAATCAGGGGCCCTTCTTCTCCTGCCAGGTAACATATGTGCATAGCAGCAGTGAGCTCCGAGAGACGGTGACCTGGCTGTAGTGGTCTAACCTAGAGGGTTGACGTTAATGGAATGAGATTTTTAAGTCAAGTAGGAGAGACAGCTGAGTTGAGGCAGTCAAGAGAGGGTTCATCAGGCAAAATGACCCTCAGATCATGATGTGTTAGTTTCTGCAAGTGTGGTGGTCGCATTAACCCTTTCATAACTAAACTGCAAAGAAGATAGAGGATTTCTCAGAACATCCTTTTGCTAAATCAAAATGATTTCTTATTGAATATCCCTCTACAAAACAAAAGCCAGGACTCAACAGAACCGAAACACATATGGGGCTCACTGCTACGCATTCGGATAGTTTCATTTTGCTGAGTCTACAGGAAAAGTCTATGTGCCTTGAAGGAGATAGATGGGAAAGAGGGAGGTCCTTAATTTGGGGGCAGAACTTGCAAAGTTGGTTTTGGACAGAATAGAGAAGGACTGGTAACTGTTTTTGCCCTCCTTCTGTGCCTCCTTATGTTGGGTTTCGTTCCCTGAAGTGTTAGGGTGTCTGTTCCCAGAAGCTGGGTACAGGAACTCATGATAGAGACCCATGGGCCACTCACTGAAATGGAGTCCGACTGTGAGCCCCAGAGAATAAACTATCTTGTAAGAAAGAAAATCCAAGTTCCAGTGTGTTTCTTTTTGGTTTCCCTGTGTTTTCACAGAGCAAATGTTTTGGCCTCGTTGTTCCTGTGCTATGGGATGCAAAGAGAAAGGCTTGGGTGGTGTGTCTCTGTTAGGCTATTGGATCACTCTGACTATTAGACTGAACACTGTGATGGCAGCTCTCTTCCTTTCGCCCATCTTATCCACCCTCCATGCTCTCCTCGGGTGTCCTTCCTGCAGATTTGTTATAGGCTGGCTCTTCCATTTCAGTCTTATTCCTCTAGAAGGAGCCTTTCTACACAGCCTTCTGTTTCTTTGGCTTCTGGTTCTCTGCTTCTTCCATCCTAGCCCTGGGGTTCTCCTCTCTCCCTTGCCATTTCCTTATGCTCTGTCCAAACCTTTGCAAAGAGTCCTTTTATGAAACTCTCCTCAAATTGTCCTAATTTGAGTGTGCCATCTGTTTCCCACTGGGAAGCTGACTTATAAAACACCCAAATTCTTCTTTTCATTTGTATTTTTTTTTCTTAAAGTAAAAGGTAACTTTTTTATTGTGGTAAAATATACATAAACCAGAATTTACCATCTTAACCATTTTTATGTGTACAGTTTGGTGGCATTAGGTACGTTCACAGTGTTGTGCAATCAGCAACACTATCCATCTCCAGAACTTTTTCATGATCCCAGACTAAAACTCTGTACCCATGAAACAATAACTTACCTTTCCTCCCTACCCCCAGCTCCTGGCAATTAACATTCTACTTTCTGTCTCTATAAATTTGACTGTTCTAGGTCTCTTATATAATTGGAATCATACAATATTTGTTCTTTTGTGTCTGGCTTATTTCACTTGACATAACGTTTTCAAGATTGCTAAAAGGTATAAGTGAATTGATATAATAGTAAGATCCACAGGGGACAATATTGGTTTCCTGCTATAAGCTTTTAAATCTTTGAGGTAGGGCGCCTGGGTGGCTCAGTGGGTTAGGCCGCTGCCTTCAGCTCAGGTCATGATCTCAGGGTCCTGGGATCGAGTCCCATATCGGGCTCTCTGCTCAGCAGGGAGTCTGCTTCCTCCTCCCTCTCTGCCTGCCTCTCCATCTACTTGTGATTTCTCTCTGTCAAATAAATAAATAAAATCTTTAAAAAAAAATAAAATAAATCTTTGAGGTATTTGTGGACAACTTCCCATGGAAAGCAGTTATGAGGGAATCAACATCCTGATTCCTTAGTGATAAGGAATCATTGATTCCTTAGTGATAATAATCTAGTTTCTTCCCAAGAGAATTTTGTGGAGTGAAACCAAATACTGGCCAATAATACCTTCAAATGAGGGGCATCTGGGTGGCTCAGGGGGTTAAAGCCTCTGCCTTCAGCTCAGGTCATGATCCCAGGGTCCTGGGATCGAGCCCCACATTGAGCTCTCTGCTCAGCGGGGAGCCTGCTTCCTCCTCCCTCTCTGCCTACTTGTGATCTCTGTCAAATAAATAAATAAAATATTTTTTAAAAGAAAAATAATACCTTCAAATGATACCAACTGTGCAACTGTTGTGACATTGAATGTATTTGAATCTTGATAATGCTTGAAAGGGTCTTTAAAACTATTGTGGAAGATCTCTTTCTTCCAAGTTGTATTCACGGTCATATATGAATATTGGTGTAAATATTGCAGAATCCAAGAGAATGTCTTCTCTTGGATCCTCTAACCATGTCTTAATTCCTAAGCTACACTATCATATGAAAAATGAAGATCACTTTTGTCACACGATGTGGACTGTTAGAGCATTTTAAGGATTGCATTCTAATGGACTTTCCATGACACCATGCTTTACAGATGATGTGAGCAGAGCAAGGATATAACTTTCCAACAGCTTGGAGAATCTTTGCTTTTTTGAGAACTTGAATTTCCTACTTTGTGTGCTTTATCGTTGTTGCAAGTAACAGTGTTGAGTCAGAGGATGTCCTAGTTATCTATCATCATGTAACAAACCATCCCCAAACTGAGTGACTTAAAACAGGTTTGCTTATTATCTCTCATGGTTCTGTCAATCAGCTGGACACACCTGGATGATTCTACCTTAGGGTCTTTTATGTGGTTACAATCAAATGATGCCTGGGACTTTCTTCATTTCCATATCAGGCATCTGGGTTGGGGGATGACTGGACCTCCCGAGGGCTGGGTAAGGCTGCTCATGCTGCCTTTCCACTGACTATCTTGGGCTTTTTCAGGCCAAGGCAGTCTCAGGAGTGTCAGACATCTTACTTCTGGCTCCTCTTAGAGCAAGCGTTCCAAGAAGGCCTAGGCAGAAGATGCAAGGCTTCTTCTGACCCAGCCTCCTAAGCCCGAAAAGATCACTTTTATCACATCCTATTGGTCAAGCAGGTCAATAAGATCAGGCCAGATTCAAGGGGAGGAGAATCAGACTCCACTTCTCAAGAAGAGTTGCAAAAAGTAGTGACCCTAATCTCAATTCTGTAGCTCTCAGGCACAGAGAGGTTGGGTCCTTCCCTCATATGTTCTTCTGAGAATTAGTCGTCCTCATCTGTAAGTTACCTCATTTGTAAATAATCTTAAAAATTTTTCACTCTCAGGGCGCTTGGGTGGCTTAGTTGTTAAGCATCTACCTTGTGCTCAGGTCATGATCCCAGGATCCTGGGATCAAGCCCCTGCATCGGGCTTCCTGCTCAGCGGGAAGCCTGCTTCTCCCTCTCCCACACCCTCTGCTGTTTCCTCTCTCTCTCTCTCTCACTGTCTCTCCGTCAAATAAATAAATAAAATCTTAAAAAATTTTAAAAAATTGTTTCACTTTAAATCGATCCTAAGTACTCTCTGCCTTCAGAGAGAGTATAGACAACATTTATAATAGAAGCTCCTCTTTAAATGTATCCGAAGTAGATGTTTTATATTTTTAGCGTCTAGGATCTTTTTTTCTGGTCCTATATAAATATAGAACTTGAGTTGGGTAAAAGATATCAATACAAGATTTCATTATGAATTATGAATTATTATGAGTTTTTCATTCTTCTTGATGTTACCTGAGAAGTTTACAAAATGACAACATTGAGCAGAATATATATCTCTGAAATGGAACGAGCAACACCTCATTAAGGTGCTGATTCCAGTCATAAATTCCAGTTCTCTAAACAATGGTGGCTGGCATTGATGCCCTTTCTGAAATCCAATGCTCATCAAAGGCTCTTATCTAGTCTTAGGTGAAGTAGGGACAATGACAGATACAATTAAGGTCAGTGTCTGAGCCTGGTAGTTGGTTAGAACACACTGGCCCTCACTTTGTTTGTCTTAGGTACAATGAAAGCCTCTCAGATATGAATCCCTTCAATAAGGTTTACTCTTCAGTTTTCATGGACATGAAAATAGCCCTTTTAAATAGAGGTTTTCCTCAGGTTCCTAGGCAAAGCTCTTTGTCAGCTGGAAACCCATCATACCTGAGAGTTAAATTTTATTTATATATTCATTTATTTATTTATTAAAGATTTATTTTAATTCTTTTTTAAAAAAGATTTTGTTTATTTATTTGGCAGAGAGAGAGATCACAAGTAGGCAGAGAGGAGGCAGACAGAGAGAGGGGGAAGCAGGCTCCCCGCCAACACAGGGCTCGATCCCAGGAACCTGAGATCATGACCTGAGCAGAAGGCAGAGGCTTAACCCACTGAACCACCCAGGTGTCCCAAAGATTTATTTATTTTAGAGAAAGAGAAGCAAACTGTCCACTGAGCATGGAGACTGATGCGGGGCTCGATCTCAGGATCCTGAGATCATGACCTGAGCCAAAACCAAGAGTCAGACAATCAACAGACTGAGCCATTCAGGTGCCACCATTGCTTAGATTTTTAAAACAGAATCTCAGATGTGCTAATATTTTTAAAGTTTTTTTTTTGTTGTTGTTTGTTTGTTTGTTTAGTAATCTCTCCACCCAACTTGGGGCTCTAATTTACAACCCCAAGATCAGGCGTCACATTTCTGCCTATAGCCAGCCAGGTGCCTCATCAGATGTGTTAAAATTTCAAGGATTTTATTTATTTATTTGACAGACAGAGATCACAAGTAGGCAGAGAGGAGGCAGACAGAGAGAGGGGGAAGCAGGCTCCCCACCAAGCAGAGAGCTCAATGCAGGGCTCGATCCCAGGACCCTGAGATCATGACCTAAGCAGAAGGCAGAGGCTTTAACCCACTGAGCCACCCAGGCACGCCCCCCCCCTTTTTAAAAAGATTTTATTTATTTGACAGATAGAGGTCGCAAGTAGATGTGCTAATATTTCAAAAACAAAAAATATATAAAACACGAAGCAAGGAGTTCACAACCCGGCTGAAATACTTTAGTCTGAATAAGACTATTTTCTGCTCTACTTCTTCCAAAATAAACCACTGTTTATTTTGATAAATACCAAAATGTTAAAAGCACCAAAAATACCAGAATTTTCTGCAGCAGACCCTGCTGGTTTGCCTTTCCAATAGCTAGTCCCTTTTTCTTCCTTACTTATAGAAACTCAGTCTTGATCCAGAATCTACCCCTATTCCAAACTCGAGGGTAAATCCTAGTTAATGTAAGTCAACCATGGTGATCCCACAGACAATCCTTGGTTCCGGGGTGGGCATGTAACCCAAACTGACCAATAAGACATAGGGGGAATCTGCTTGTGGCCTCTGCAAAGGTATTTTTCTTGTCATAGTAGCACCCAAGGAGAGCCATTCCTTTTTTTTTTTTTAAACATTATTTTTTTAAAAGATTTTATTTATTTGACAGAAAGATCACAAGTAAGCAGAGAGGTAGGCAGAGAGAAGAGGGGGAAGCAGGCTCCCTGCTGAGCAGAAAGCCCGATGCGGGACTCGATCCAGGACCCTGATATCATGACCTGAGCTGAAGGCAGAGCCTTAACCCACTGAGCCACCCAGGCACCCCAGAGCCATTCCTCTTTAACCAGTGAGTATTGTTGTGTCTGAATACAATTCCCAGGCTGTAGTTACTGTCTTGTAACCATGCAAGTCCCGACCTAAAGTCAAGCAGACACCCTGCAGATGACGAAGCAGGTGCTTGATGGTGTTGTTGAGTTGATCATTTAACCAGCGGCACGCACCGCTTATTTCTGAATTTCTTATCATGTGCCATAGCAACTTCCCTATTGTTCAGGCCAGTTTAATCAGACGCCTCTGTTTCCTGAAGCCTAAACGTATCCTCGTGTATCCATTTCTCACACATGGCAAGAAAGTAGTGGGATACCTAATATCTCCACTTCACCTGTATCCAGGGCTGGCCCGAAAATCCCCTGAGACTGGATAAAAGACAACATATAGTGACAGAAGTCAGTGAGATTGTGTCCAGGGTTTGCAGCATGGCTCTGTTCTGACATGGCCTGACGCCCTAAGAGGACGAGGTCGATAATCATGATGATGGCTGACGCTTGCTGGCTGTGTACTCCACACCCAGACACTGTTTTAAGTGCTTTAAATGCGTAAGTCATTTCATCTTCAAAAAACCCTACACGGTCAGTGTTATTGTTTTTCTTACACAGGTGAAGATGAGGCACAGAGAGGTTAAATAGTATGCCTGAGGCTGCATTGTCTAAATGTGGCGGAACCAGGCCATTGAGGTTGGCCATTTGACAATTCAGTCTCAATCTCTGCCCTTTGGCCTTTCTGTTCCCAAGGAAGGACCTCACTCCTCCCCCATAGTTACCAGCAACCTCAGAGGCAGAAAGTTCTCCTTTTCTTCTTTTTTTTTAAAGTTTATTTATTTTATTTAATAATTTCTACACCCAACATGGGGCTCAAACTCATGACCTCAAGATCAAGACTTTCATGCTCTTCTGATAGAGCTGGCCGGGTGCTTCAGAAAGCCCTTCTTTTCAACGGAGCTTGGTGAATAACCATTCCGGCTCAAAATATCCAGTGTCTGGGGTCATTCATTCCCTTAGCAAACATTTATTTTACACAAACTATATTTTAGGCCTTGAATAAAGGTGAAAAAAACCTTGTTTCTGTCCATAAGCACCTTAATGTACTAGGAGGACAGATTCTTAATATGTATCAGACATCATACCAGTGCTTTGTCTGAGAAAATAATAATAGTTGGCATTAAAGTCTTGAGAATGTGTCAGATACTCTTAAGGATGTAACATGTAGTAACTATTTTATCATTACATGATCCCTATTTTCCCAAAGGAGAACCAAGGAAGAGCTCAGCCCAGTGATCCACAGCTGGTCAGTGGCAGAGATGAATTTGAACTCAAGCCACCTTGCTTGTGCTAGAAACTACTCAGCTGGGGGGTGTGCAAATCCCTGTAGGAACGCAGGGAGCTACTACTTCCAGTTGGGCAGGGTAGTGACAGAGGAGGGATCTAGAGTACTTCATAGATGAGCTGACTTTTTAATTGGGACCTAGAAGGGTAAATGTGAATTAGGTACCATCAAGGGTAAACCAAAGGAGAAATGAAGAAGAAGAGGGAGAAGAAGGAGTGGGGGGTGGCGGGGAAGAAGGAGAAGAAGAAGAAAGGAGGGGAAGGGGCGAGAGGGGGAGGAGAAGAGGAAGAAGGAAAAGTGAGGAGGAAAGGGGACATTCTAGGCAGAAGGAAGAGCATATGTCGATAGGAGGGTTTCGGGAAACCAGGGTGTTTGCAGAATATAAGTTCTCTATGGCCCCTCCGTGTGTGGGGGTGGGGGATGGAGTAATAGCAGATACAGCTGGAATCCCTTTCTGTGCATAAGGAATCTGTATTTCTTCTATAGATAATAGGGGGCATATTGGAAATTTTAAAAGAAAAGAGTGATACAAAGTTCTTTTATAATGATTAAAATGAAAAGAAAAGAATTGATGTCTTGGGCTTTAAAATATCTAATAATTGGGGTGCCTGGCTGCCTCAGTCAGTAGAGCAGGTGACTCTTGATCTCCGCATTGTGGATTCTGAGCCCCACCTCGGGTCTAGGGATTGCTTAAAAAAATAAAATCCTTTTTAGAAAAAAAGAAAAAGTCTAATATAGAGAAATGGTTTGGGGAGGCCAACGTGGGAAGCCAGCTTAGGAGAATGCCCTAAAATCTTGTAGACTTCTTGGGGGCTGTTGCTGTTAACTTAAGGCCAAATCTAGCTTGGGAGCCAAGAATGGCTTTTACATTTTTAAAGAGTTGTAAAACAAACCCCAAAAAGCAAAGAATTATGTGACAGAGACTATACATGGCCCGCAAAGCCCGTAACATCTACCATCCAGCCCCTTATAGAAGATGTCTGCTGACATCTGCTCTGCTTATAGTTGATGGTGGGTTGCAAGAGGGGAAGGAGGAGAAGGCATGAAGAGGGCGAATATCATCCTTAAAATCACTGAGAGGACGGACAGACGGAATCCTGGCCAGAAGGAGGTGGAGAATGGGAGAATAAGCGATTTCAAGGATGTATCAAAGAATTCTGCCCTTGATGGGACGCTGGATGGCTCAGTCCATTAAGTGTCTGCCTTTGGCTCAGGTCATGATCTCAGGATCCTGGGATCAAGCCCCGCATCAGGCTTCCTGCTCAGTGGGAAGCCTGCTTCTCCCTCTCCTAGTCCCCCTGCTTGTGTTCTGTCTCTTTCTGTCTCTCTCTCTGTCAAATAAATAAATAAAATCTTAAAAGGAAAAAAAAAAAAAGAGAGAGAATTCTGCATATGAGAATAGCATCAACCAACACATGAAATACAAAGAGAGAAGATCCCAGTCTTTGGCTGGGACCTATTGCTGCAAAGCATCCGGAGGACATGCAGGTGGATATGCTCAGGAGACACATTCTAGTGAACGATGCTGTCGCCGCTTCTCTGTGATCCAGGATATAAACTCCTTAGGGGCAATGATAACTGCTTAATATAGATCCTGGCACCTAAGAGGCTACAAATCAGGCTTGTTGAGCTCAGTCACCTGGATTTGGCTGTTGAATTTTGGAGACTCAGTGTGAGATCTAGGTTAGAGGAAGAGACTTCAGTCATTGGCATTGGTAGTTCCGGGAGTGTGTGGGTAGGTGGCATAGTCAATATCCTCTTATCAGTGCAATATTAACTTACATCATCATATGCATTTTTCTGGCTGCCCCATTAAAAGTAAGCCCATCTTCTGGCAGAACATAGCACTTTTGGTTCTGTTTTTGGAGAGGCTGGAAAGCATAGCAGTGGGGAGCCAGGGCTTGTCCTCTGGCAGCTTGGGTTTGAAAACCCGTCTCCGGGATGCGTGGGTGGCTCCGTGGGTTAAGTGTCTGCCTTTAGTTCAGGTTCTGGGATCGAGCCCCGATTCAGCGGGAAGCCCGCTTCTCCCTCTGCCCTTTACCACCAAACCACCCCCCGGCCCCACACCATATTCTCTACTCTCTCGTGCTCTCTGTCTCTCAAATAAATAAATAAAATCTTAAGAAAAGAAAAGGAAACTCATCTCTTACTTTCTAGGTGTCTTTCTAGGTGTCGCCTTGGACAAGTCACTCAACTTCTTTATGTGCTGGCTACTCCTCTGTAAAATGGAGATTGTAATAACCCCCTTCACAGGGGTTGTTGTGAGATGTCATAATACGTGAATAGTTTAAAAGGGCTAGTTCTGTTCTTAGCACAGCACCCAGAATTATCCTTTTAAAAAGTAGACCAAGGGCTCCTGGGTGGCTTCGTCGGTTAAGCGTCTGCCTTTGGCGCAAGTCAGGGTCCCAGGGTCCTGGGATCGAGCCCTGCGTTGTCAGGCTCCCTGTTCAGCTGGGAACATGCTTCTCCCTCTCCCTCTGCCTGCCCCTCCCCCACTTCATGCTCTCTTTCTCTCTCAAAGAAATAAATAAAATCTTTAAAACAAAACCAAAAAAGTAGGTCAAATCATGGCGACCAACTAATGAAAACCCTCCAGGGACTGAGAGTGAAGGTCAGAGTCCTTCCCATGGCTTCCTCTGCTTTACTTTCCTGACCTCATCTTCTCACTCTGCTCTCCACGCTCCTGCCACACCAGCCTCTTGTTGCCTTCTCAAACCCAAGGGGCACACTCCCATCCCAAGGCCCCTTGCGCTCACCTTCCTCCCACCTGGAGCACTCCCCTCCACTGTCTCAGCGGGTCCCGCTCCCTCATCTCCTCTTTTCTGACTAGCAAACACCCTCGCCCTTGGACCTCTCTTTCTCCCTTCTTTCTTTATATTTCCCTGTAATGACTTTCACACGCTAATACATTATATAACCTATTTCCTGCCCCCCCCCCGACTAAACTGTAAGCTCCCTGAGGACTGCAGTGTCGCCTACCACATAGTAAAGGCCCAGTCCAGGTGAGCTGTGCTTGTTCCCAAAACATGTGACGCTCAGCTTCCTCTGACTCCACACCCTGCCCCCCACCAGCACACTGAGGAGACGGGTAAGAGCAGGCACAGATGTCTACGTCTTGACAGCCCTCCATCCATGCACCCTGAGAGCTTCTGCTCCATCTTGAACAGCCATCTTGTTAAATGCAGACATTTAGGGAAATACGCAAAACAAGCGAATGCTTTATGACAGTGCAAAACCCGCTTATAGCCTGTTAGAACTAGTTTAACAACCCAAAGAAGGAAATTTGTGTATACACAGTAATGCTGTTCTTTTGATATTAAATTAGTATTAAAGTAGGATGGAAACTCCTCTTATATTGGGCTCCTATGGAGATGGACAAAGTAATTTTAGAGAAAAAGCAGCTGCTCTCAGCAGTAGGCTCAGAAATGTCAATTTTAATTAAAACATTTATTTTCAAATACATTTCACGGTTCATATGTAGTGATATGTGTCTACTTCATGCAAACGCCCAAACCGCTGGGCTGAGGAAATTGGAGAACGGCATTTTGATAAAGCACATGAACGGTAGGATCAAAACAAAGAAATGCAAAGAAAAGAAAAGCCACATTGTGCTTCAGTTTTTCCCCAGTCCACATGTTATTGCCCCTCATGGACTTGCTTGCTGCCGCGGAAAGGTTTGTGGACCTCCTTATTGAAATCTGGTGTCAGTGGGCCATCAGGGCCACACGCGGGCCATGCCCCCACCCCCAGGTGAGATCCATTTTGTGTACGGGTTCCTGTTTCCTTCAAGAGCACAGGCTCTCTCCCTGTGTTTCTAGATCTTAGTTGGAAGAAAAACTACCAAAGCAGCGGACTCCCAATTCCCCATTCTCCCTGATTCCATCTTTCCCTGAGTACTATTTTGGGTTTGAGTTATTAAAGCTGCAGAAAGGTGTCCAAAATTTTACAGTGACCTTCTGAGCTCCCCTCTCCTCTTGCTCTCTGCCCTGCAGAGCTCACCCACCTGCCAAACTTCTGTTGACTTCCCAGGGAAACCGGTCATGACTTCCGTGTGGCCAAAAAACATTGAAATAAAAATGTGGCAATTTAAATAAGCAGCAATTTAGGCTAAGGATTTCTGAAAATTTTGCCCAGATTTCTAGAAAGCCTTTTATGAATACATTTTAATTCAGCATTAGATTATTAGGATAATCATTGTGCACCCTATGCCAAAAAAAAAAAAAAATCATTGTCACTGGGTTGAAGGCAAAGACGATAGCCATATTTATGAGTGTGACAAGTATCCTCTATCTTGTAATCCAGTGCATGTATTTCTGATTAAGGTGTGGCATAATATTTGAGAAAATTATGACATATAAACACGGTTGCATCGATTGTTGCTCTCAATATGCTTTTAACCTCTTCAAAGGAGCCATTAACATCACAGTCAGAAACATGTAGTGAAGTCCAGAGAACGTGTGCAGGTACCTGCAGTCGGCTGTGTATACACCAGGGCCAAGCACATTTATGAGTTATCGAATGCTCCAAATTATAAGTTGTGAGAGTCTGACATTGTTTTTGTTTTTGTTTTAAAGATTTTATTTATTTATTTGACAGAGAGAGAGATCACAAGTAGGCAGAGAGGCAGACAGAGTGGGAGGGGGAAGCAGCTTCCTTCTGAGCAGAGAGCCCAATGTGGGACTCGATCCCAGGACCCTGGGATTATGACCTGAGCTGAAGGCAGAGGCTTAACCCAGTGAGCCACCCAGCTGCCCCAGAGAGTCTGACTTTGTATTTAATGATGTCTAAAGCGCACTTCCAATTTTTTAAAAATTTCTGAGCTAATTTCAAAATGCTTTTGGGTTTTGTATTTAATTTTCCAAGTGTAGTAAGTAATAATCAATACTTCCTTACACCCAAACATTTTGTTCTTCCCTAAGAACTTCATATATATAATTCTGATGAGGAGTTCTGATAAAGGAAAGAAAACGCTTCCATTTTCTTTTCATTGCTAGTGGAAGGGCTGTTTAGTCTCTGGGCTATTTGGTGACAGTAGACACGCGTCCTGACATATCCTGGCCAAGTAAACAAATGGGGCATTGATGTCACAGAAACATACATGGTTAAGGCTTAAGAAAATCACCTCTAGGTTACTGAACACCGACGAAAGAAAATGGGACACTTTTAAGTATTGGCCGTGTCAAAGCAGGTGCCATTCTAAGAGTTTTTGTGTAACCATTTGTCTAATCCTACCAGCACACATTCCTGTTCCCATTTTTCATACCATGCAAACTGTCATGGAAAGGTTAAGTCGCCCTACATCATATAACCAGTAAAAGACTAAAACTAGGCACTTGTCCTCCAAAGCCTGTGCTGTTTAAAAGCACATATTTATTTATTTAAGATTTGACAGAGGGGGAGAGAGAGCACAAGCAGGAGGAGCAACAGGCAGAGGGAGAAGGAGAAGCAGGCTCCCTGTTCCTGATGTGGGGCTCGATCCCAGGACCTTGGGATCATGACCTGAGCCGAAGGCGGTTGCTTAGTCAACTGAGCCACGCAGGTGTCCTAAGAGCACATATTTAATAAAAATAAAAAAATAAAAAAAAAAAAAGAGGATGCATTATTCTTCTAGGACTTCCCTTTCCATAGGATAGTGGTTGGTTGCTCATAGCCTAGTAGGTAGAAGTGTAGAACCTTCAAACCAGCTACCAGGTTCAAGTCACAGCTGCTTTAATTCCAGCTGTGTAACCTTGACCAACGTACCTAACCTTTTGGAGTCTCCGTTTTCTGTTTAGGAGAATAGGGATGAAATGATGATTAACTGAGTTGGTACGCAGCAAGCACTCACGAAGGTACTTGTTATTATGAGTTCTGATACTGTCTACTTACTGAGTGGGCCAGGAACATCCTGGATTTGTAGAGACCAATAAAACCTAATTCATGTTCATAGCATTTTTTTTCAAGAATAAATAATTAGAAGAACGTTAAATAGTGTGGCTGCCCTCTTTTTTTTGTTTGTTTTTGTAAATAGAGGGCAGGGGGTGGCAGAGGGAGAGAGAGAGAGAGAATCTCAAGCAAGCTCCACATGGAGTGTAGAGCCCGACTCGGGGCTTGATCTCAAGACCATGAGATCATGACCCGAGACGAAAGCAAGAGTCAGACGCTTCACCGACCGACCGAGCCACCCAGGCGCACCATGGCTGCCCTTGTTTTAAAGAGGAAACTATATTTTTCTCCCTCTGATTTTGGTATAAATTTGGCATCCATTTTGATGTAACCTACCACTTACTATGAATTTTAGCCTTCAGATCTTTTGCTTTGTTCCTCCCCACCCTGATTTTTATGTTAGTTCTCTTTCTAACATCTTCTGAAATCCATTCAGGGCGAGACTCAGCAAACCCAATGTCACAAGAAAGAGAAGAAAGAATCAGATCACTGATTCCTGGGCTCAGATGCCGTAGTGATTTTATTACGGAAAAACTGCAGATGACATGGATGCTGTGGGTAGTATTTGGCCGGGCTGAGCGTCTAACACAAACTCCTGAAAAGCCAATGTGTGTGCGCTCCATGTTTACGTTGTTCGGGTAAGCCAAGAAGACACATAATCTTTAGAACCAAAGGATGTGAGAAAATGAACAATTTTTTGTGGCAGTTAGGTGCTGGGTGGAAACTCCTTATTACCGGTATAGCATATATGATCATTCCATGCATCAGTTGTAGTCTTTACACCTTGTAGAAGAGGCACTGTATACAGTAAATAATTTTACCATGACACAGCCATGGAGAAAAAGGCATCATTAGTGAAAGGGATTCAACCAGGCAGCTGCTGGCCTGTATTAAAAGAAGACGCAATGAATGATTGGGAAGAAGTTGAAAAATGTAGGTTTCTTTGCTTGGCATTTTTATTTTTTTGTTAGTGGAGGTTCATTTTTGCTTTCTAAAGCATTTGATTGCTTTAGAGTAGCTCTTCTCATTAAGAAAACTTTAAACCAACCTTCAACCATGTATCAGCAGATGTACGATGAAAGCAAATGCATTATGTATTACTGTTTTGGATATAACTTCTGAAAAAGCCAACTATCGTTCTCAACATCAAAGGACGTCCCTTATCAAGGGCTTGGCTGCGAGGATAAAGCACTGGCTATTTACCTTATGACCTCGGTTCCAATCCACATCGTATTGCCAGTGAAGGGAGTTTTATGATCTCAGCCCTGGACAGGTAGATGGTAGTCCGTATCACCAAAACACACATTGGCAAAACTGGAATTTCCCCCTCTTAGGAGGGACCTAAGGCTGAAAAAAGTCCAGAGACATGTGAGTGAAAAAACATCCAGCTCATATGGCGTCCTAGAGATGGCAGTCTTCTCAACTGGACGGGGTGGCTCAGAGAGCCGTCTGGAGATGCGCTCCAACCTGGCTTACAGTTAAAGAAATCTGTTTTCCGAGCTTGCAATTCGCCCAAGTCTATTTTTCAAGCCAACGCCTCCTCTTCAAACTTTCCCCTCCCCCATTTCTCTCCTTCCAGAAACAAAAAGCAGAAAGTCAACCAGGAGGATTTTTAGGATGCCATTTGCAGAACTGGTGTGGTGGTTCTTATCTTTGGAAAGGATATTCCAGTGGAGCTGGTCTGTTTCAGACCTTGCCTTTTAAAATTAAGATTGAAAATAATGAACTATTAAATTCTCAACACAGTCATTTAGATTACAGTTAACTATTATCACCATCATGCCTGTAGTGTTGTGTTTGCAGGAAGGAGCCCAACTATACCAACTGTAGGAAAAAGTGCACTAAGTTAAAATACTTTCCTGACGCTATATGAGCAGTTTTAAAATAAAAAAGAAAAATTAAATCAAATTAGTAAGAGGCAGTGTAGCTCATATTTGACATTTGACATTTGTATTTGAAAATAGGAGTATATATCCAAATGTATAATATCTTGTTTTAAACAATCTCTCTTTGCCTTTGTACATTTGATCACTTATTTTTCATTCTATTAGTTTACTAATTTCATCATTCCTAGGTCCTTTCAAGAAATACTTTAGTCGGGGTGAAGTAAAACAGTTATAATATGCATAATAATCACATTTATTTGGTTTAGGAAGAAAAGAGCATTCCAACATCGGTTATACAGTATATCCTTTATTTCCAAATATAGATGGGTAAGAAGAATCTCTCGTTAGCTGTAAGTTAGAACACTCAGCCAGGCAAGCAAGGTGAACCTCTAGGATAGCACCATTAGAAGCACTTAAGAGCCTGTTCTCTAGACACAAAGATTAAGTAAGTTCAGCTATTTTTAAAGCAAAAGCACATTTTCTGTGGAGGAGAGTGCATTGCTATGGGTCTATGTTTCTACTAAAGGAAGACATCCCTCACCTACAGATTGAAAGATGATCCCATAACCGATGTGACGTCTGTTCTCCTTTTCTATGTATGGTGCGAAGTTGGAGAGCATTGGAACTTCAGTCTGGAGGACCTTGCTCATAATGGCTCGTACGGTGGACTCGAAGAACACAGGTTGGGCGGGGTGCCTGTCTGGACTGCGCAAGTTGCACAGGGATGCAGACATTCCAGTTCTTGTGTCTGGGAAGCAGATCCCTTGATTTTCCAGGAGGTGGTTAGTCCCTGGTGCCTGCACCATTAGGCTCAATGGGCTTCTCTCCCATGCGCGGAGAGGAGAGCCGATGAAAGGATACAAATTCAACAGCCTTTTATTGTCAGCAAACAAAAAAGGGCACACGTGTGCCAGTTTATAAATTACTGTTTTCATTAAAAAGGAGTTCAAAAATCAGGTTCCACTTATCATCGTTAAAACCTTAAATTTTTTTTAGCCGTACGACTTCATTATATGAATTACAGAACAGTAATAGAGTAATATTACTCTTAAGCCAGCTCACTTAAATTTAAGACATTCAAGACCCAATAATGCATTAGGTTCTTTAGTTCAAGTTATGCAAATAATATACATTTTTTATTCGGCTTCCCACCAGGTTATACATGTATTATAAACACAACAAAGACCTCTTTCTTGTACAATATATTACTCTGGAGCTGGTGAAAAATAGAAGCCAAAATATTGTGAATTACATTCTCAAAATGGTTTGGCTCTGTAGGACTGGCTGACATACTTTAAATGCTAAAGAGAAGCTGGGACTGGAAGGGGAAGTGTTGCCTCGCTGTTACCTACTACTGTTGTCATTCACACTGATGTTCTTCAGTGTCTAAATCAGATTATTATCTTTATTTTCTTTAGAGTGGAACTAGCAGACCCAGCTTTGCTACATTTGGAAAATCAGCAGGGGGAATGGTCATCTCAAAAAGACAAAAATAAAAGAAGGGACTGAAACTTAACGTAAATTACCATGGCTGTCCCTGAACTCAGAACTAGAGAGAATCTTTTTATTCTTTTACACAAAGCTGATGATGGAAATCGATATGGATTATTTCACAAGCATTGGTTCTTAAATGTTTTGTATGTTTGCATAACATAATTCATACATTTTTCCCAAAATATAACCACTAATGTATTAATTCCATTTAGACTTTTAAAGAAAAAAAACCTAAAGTTTATAAAATTAGAACTACTGGGTTCTGTCCTATGACAAAGACAGCATTTACATTATTTACAGACTTAGCCCCCCAAATTATATGGTAGGTGGTGAGATAGCTCTGTGTCTTTTCCCAAAATTTCCATGTTTTCACTTATGCCCAATGTAACCAATTGGTAACTTGCTCAATTTGATAAAATTAAGCAAAATAATTATAATGATGATGATGATATGGATTTTTCAGAAAAGTCAGCATAAGCATATTTATGCATGTCTCTGAAATAGACAGATGAAGCTCATTATCATCTCAGGCTTTAAAAACATCCCTTCACTAAGGGACTTGACTTGTTTATGCTGAGCAAAATGAAAACAAAAATAAGAAAAGTGGAAAATAAGAAATCCAGTCCTTTGGCTTCGTGACGTAACATGAGCTCTGTGGGAACGAGAGAGCATTCCTTTATACTTGCATGCAATCTGAGCTCAGTGGCTTTGAAAGCTTGAAGTCCTCCACAAAACTCTTTCCTCCCTTTCTTGCCCCTAAAAAAAAAAAAAAAAAAAAAATCCACCTCCACGAGTTTATATAATCTCATCAGTATTTCTAACAGCAATTCTCACCTCAAATTCCTTCCTCTGATAGAGTGAGTAGAACCAGTCTCGGGAGCACTTGGGAAATCACTCTCAGCCGCTCCTTCAAGTCAACAAGTGTCAGTCAGCGTACAGCTCTCTAGACGGGGCGGAAAGGGCCACGCTGGACGGCAGGCGAGGGCCTTTTAGGCTGGGCCATCATCTGTCTGGACACTGCCAGTCTGCCCCTGAATCTGAGGATGGCTTCTTTCTTAACAAAATATAGGCACAGCATCGTGTTGACTGTCGCGACACAGAGCTGTACTGATGGGCAAGATGAAAAAAACTGCCCTTCGTTGGATTGCTATTGAGAATTTTAAAAAGACTCCGAGGTCAGAATTATTTCTTAATTGCATTTCACACCTGGTTCAGATACTGTCTACAGCTGCAAGGAGATGAAAGGAGTGCTTGATCCTTGCAAAGAGAATAGGTAGGGTAGGCATTGGAAGGCTGGAGAGCCAGGCACACTGGGGTGAAGTGAAAAGCAGAATTCACTTTAGGTAGAATTAATTTCTTGCCAGCAACTGAAAAAGAGGAAGGTGGCTCTGGGAGCAGCCTTCCTTCTCCAATCTGACTGCAAATCCTCCCACCAAACAGTCTCACTGTAAACAGCAGATATTTCAGATGCAATTAGATGTCCATGCGCCCTGCAAACAGCTGGGGAGAGTTTCCAAAGTTTTCCCTTTTTAATTTGAGTAGAATACCAAGGAAATAAAATATCCTGACAACTTCTAGCGTCGTCTTGTGACTTTAAAAAAAAATCAGCCTGTGAAGTATCACTGCTCTGTTTTAGTCTAATGCTACTTCTATCTTTTATCCTTTTTAATTAGAAGGCAAATTCTCAGACCGCCAGGCCTAATCCCTACACAGTGGAACAAAGCCCAGCAAAGCCTTTGAACACTGTTCAGCCGGGCAGCACAAACCCTAGTAACTGTTGGCAGTAGGGGCAGGACTCTGACCCTCATCTCAGCCATTCTCCTGCAGCTCCTGATGCTCCCTGCCCTTCAGAACCCTATCTGTTGTTCTTCTGTTTAGACTGAAAAGACAAAAGAGGAGACAATGTGGGAAACCTAGAGGATTGGCTAGGTAGGATGCCGGGCGCTAGTGATGGATAGGGGCAAGTAAATGGAGTTTCACGGGAATGGACACAGTGGGGAGAATTGGATCACCAGATTAGGTCTTTAGGTTCAAGAAATTTCTTCATCCCTCACTAAATCTTTTCATGGACAATGCCACTTTTTAAACAATTGTTGCATTTCCAATTACTCCAGGAGTGTTCAAACAAATGCCCCAAACCCTCCATGAAAAGTTTGCTCATATTTTAAACTCACCAGATGAAAATCAATAAAACAAATACCCCCAAATCAGTGGCAGACACTGATGTCTCCAAAGTATTTACACTTGTAATAATATTTGAGTCAAGAGCATAATTTGAGCTCACTCAAGCAAAACATGCAACTAGACAGAAACGTGAATTTTCAAAGCTAATGGGAACAATCATGAATCAAAAAGCCAAATTCCAAGTATGTAAATATCAAAAAGGATTGTTTGCATTTCCTACTTTGGCTAAATGTGAATTATTTCAACAGTGGAACAACAGATGCTGCGGACTCTTCCAGACTGTTCTTAGATTGAGCTACATATAGATGGGAACTAGGTCCGCTGCAGGGGTGTTTGACAGTTGTATTGGGATTTCAGAAAAAGATAGACATTTTCTGGTTTTTGAGATATTTAAGACAGACATTGCAAGGAAAAACGGAGGGGGCACCCCAGAAACATTTTATTGGAAAGATTTTTTAGCAGTCCCGCAGACTCTTAGACACTGCAGGTTTCACAAAGCCACTTTCTTTTTTCCCCCTTCTCGTGTCTGCAGAAATACCTATATACGTCGTACAATACTTAAGTCAATCATTATGGCTGTCTTTGTAACCAGATATAAATTGTGTTACTGACCTGGCTTTGGGTGATTAAGAGGTTAATTGAAATCATAGCAAAGGATTCAGTCAGGGGTTTAGATGCACGATGTCCAATAAATGTGTGCATTTTATCATGTAATCTCAAATTCAAAGTTAGGGTTGAGCCGCTTTTAAGGAAGCTCCCATTTTTAAAGCTTAGTAGGACAGATGTACTGAGCGTTAGATTGAAATAAAATACGTTCTTGGACTCTTTTAAATGTGCATTTTACATTGATTTCTAGCATGCTTATTTTGAGGACATAGGTTTATCTTTTTAAAGGATGGCAATGTATGTAATTATAGAACATTTCTACATAATATCTATTATTCAAATGACAAAACCCAACATTCTCTGTGCTGCATCAGCAAATCCTTTCTCCAGGTCAGACAGTGGTAAAGTAGGTGAAATGTACAAAGATAATAAACCACAACTACAGATAGACAGCCTTCTTTCAGACTGCTCCCATGTTGTCTTTACCTTTGATATCTTCCAAAAAATGTACAACGTTCAGCTGTCTACACTGATGTTCTTTAAACATACCTTATATTCATTTTTTCTTTGTTGTATTGAAGACACTCTGAAAAATTAGGATTCACTCATTATTTCAGGGACTCTGAGCAGTGATCACAATTGGCAAATAAAAATACTTCAAAAAATTTAATACTCTTTGAAAAGATAGAAGACTTTTAAAGAAATGGTCTAAAAGTTTGTATATATTTCACCATCTAAAGCTCCAATGGAAATGATCAACAAATGTTTGCACAAAAAACCCAGCAAATTTGTAATGTTTGTGTGTGTTTGAATAATCATTGGCAACCTTTACCTAGTGGGAATTATTTCTTTTGTCCTGCATGCACTGCTGTCTTTTGCAGAACTTCTTTTGAGGTTCTATGTATAACATGCTGCGGTGATATTTCATACTGCATTTCCAAAAGAAGTTTCTAGAGACTCAGAGAGTCCTAGAAATGCACAGAAGTGATAGTTAACATACTTCCCATAAATCAAACCTGGCATCACTTCCATCAGGGAATGTCTTCCTGTCATCTACCTATTCACCTTGATCATGTGTATGAATTGATTTTATTAGAATATAATATAAAAGAATAGATGCGTGAAATCCAAAGCTTTTGAAAACTGCTTTTTCTCTTAAGAAATGAAGACTTGCGTGAACCCTGACGGTGCAGGGTACCTTGTTATCCACTGCGGTTGAATATACTCATTAATACTTATCAGAGTGTGAAAATTAAAATATCTACTGTATTTTCTATTTTTTCCTTTCTTAGAATTCATGTACTTTAGCTGTTCATAATTGCTGTGAGTGGATAGGGTTGCCAGGGTTAAAATATTTATTGTGCAGCTTAGTTTTTTTTTTTATTATTATTCAGTTTATTCCACTGAATTAGGCTTTCCCTACTAAGAATAAAACCTTAGAGGGTTTCTGAAGCTTATAATGTAAATGACCACAAATACTAAGCCCAATCAAAACAAATACTAAAAAAAAAGAAAGAAAGAAAGAAAGAAAGAAATCCCACACTTAATTCTGTATTCTGATCCACCAGTGACTGTATAACTGTATCATTAACGATGTTCTCTAACTGGGGAAGTCCCTACCCTAGAGTGTAAAGGATCAAAGAAAACATTCTTTTCTGTCTGGTACACTTAGTCGTCCTGCCTCCCAACAGTGGGATAAAAGGAACTTGCTAAACTGTTGCCATTTTGCAACATCTGCTATAATTCCCCTAAATCCAGATTTGTCTGACACAGAGAGGCCTGTTCTTACATCATTGCCATGTGACAGTGTAACACCAGTCACATCAAGCTTGAGGATTGCAGCTTCAGGCTATGATAATATGAAGAAAACCTTTTTGCCTAGGGCAAAACACTTGTAACAAAGTATTATTCATCTGGCCAATTTAAATCTTCTCTCAAAAAGGTACCCAGAAACATATGCAGTATGCCTTTGTAAAAGGCTCGAGCAGCTCATAGGCAAATGACCTGAACCAAGAGTACAAAACCTAATGTCCTGATTAATTACCGCTAAGCGGCTCTGATACACAGAAAAGAGAATGCTGGTACTAATCCTTCACCCTGTCCTACATTCTCAAAATAGCCAAAACACTGCTGACAGTTAGAAAAACAAACCTGTCTATGTTTTAAAAAAAAAAAAAAAAAAAAAAAAAGTCGTACATTATCACTTGATGCCCTCTACCTAATAAAACCAGGATGCAGACAGATTAGGGAGTTACCAATCCAGGAGGCTTCCTGGGACAAGGACACAGAACAGCCTCAAGGAAAGAAAACGGGGGTGGGGGGGGGGGGATACCTAACCAGGACACACAATCTCCAAATAGAAATATTTGGGGTGTTCTTATTTTCAGGGTTCGGTTTCCAAGAGATTGAGCTTGCCTGAAAATTGTTCCTTCAGAGTTGAACAACCTCAACACAGCAGTGCCTTGCTGATTAACCTGAAGCAGAGATGGCGGTGCTTAAAATTTTATTAGGAACGGGTGTTCGAATTTTTTACCTATAAAAATAAGATGATGCTCTTATTTCAGCTTATGTTATAAGTTATAAATATCAGACATGTCAGATTTCAAACTCTTTGAATTGGAGAGCTATCTTGGCTTCATCAGCCACTCAGATTACATCTGCCTTTATTAGTAAAGCAGACTTCTGGAGTCCTTGTTATTTTTGCTGAGCAAGAAATAAATGGCTAAATGAAGAAAGTCCAGTATAAGGGAGAAGGAAGTTGCTTAACTTAGCAAATTTCTTTCTTTCTTCTTCTTTTTTTAATTAAAAGGTCACTAAAATGCAGCCCATTTTATTATCAGCTATAATATTATTACATTATGCGTAAATAAAATTAAAATCCTTCCCTTGGACTTTATGTAAAACAGGGCACTTCAATAACACTGATGCAGAGCAAATAATGAACTTGATCTATTTTGAAGACTGTTCTTAATTCGACCCTGGTCTACAGGTACACCCCCACCTGTGTTCTAGGAAATAGCAAGAAGAAAGGAAGCCAGCCGAGGCTGGGGTTCTGAAGGGCTACCCTAACTAAGGTCTGGGTTGCTTTACCTCTAGGCTGCCCCCAATGCAAAGGAAGACAGGCATATTTCCCCCCGCAATGCAGTTGTTATCAAGTCTAATTCATTTTGGATATTCAAGAATATTTCTATGTGGGAACCCATGATTTGTAGACACAAGCGGTCTCAGGTGCCACAGCTACCCGCAGACTGCATAGGAAATAAACGTTTTCCACCCACGGACCAAACACTGATGCTGACTGCCGGAGCGAATGTGAGATACCGCGTCAGCATCACAGCCTGAGTCTGGATGGTCGGTGCTGTTTTTAAAGGGCACTAAGCCCTTGCTTCTCTTTGTAGAACGCTTTTTCCTCCCTTCTCCTACTTTTTTCCCTACCTTCCTCAACTGGTCCCCAAGGGAGGCACTTGGATTTCCCGTCATTCCTCAAGCCCCTTCTTTCTGTATCAGGGTGACTCACCTTGGTTATGAACCAGTTCACCTTGGTTCATAACATCCCCGTAATTCTGAGCAGCATCTGCTCCTGGGCACAATGACCTTTGATGGAGAGTGTCCTTCCTGAAACTGAAGCTCTGACTCTATTCAGGGCATTGTAAAGAACCAAATCTTGCTGCTTTGCAGCTCTGGACATCCAACTTGATAATCCTTCAGAGGTGAAAGAACTGCTTTATTAAAATACTGCCAAGAGTTGACACCGTTTAGGGGAAAACTTCTCTTCTCAGTTAGTTGCAGATTTTCTTTGGCAGATTAAAAAAGATAAGAAGTTTAGAAATCACTGCCCTTCTTGGGGTTGAACTGAAATGTTATTAAGGATTGAAAAGACTAAAGTAATTCCCTTTAACTGGTCTCCCTTTTACTCATCAGTTTCCCTAAGGTGTAGGAAGAACAATGGAGAGCACGTAAGTTTTGGATTAGAGAGATTTAGAGTTCAAACCTGGCTCTCTTATCAGCTGCGTGGCACTGAGTGAGTTACTTGATATCTCTGAACCTCAGTGTCCTCAGCTGTAAAATGGGGCCACAGGTGGTGGCCTATTACACCAGGTTGCCGGGAGAATTCAGTGAGATAATGAATGTAGAACAACCTCTTTAACCAACCTCAACAATCCTATTAGGCATTATAATCTCCATTTCACAGAGCAGAGGTGAATGGTTCAGGAAGGTTAAAAGTACTTGCCAAATGTCACTATCACATCACAGGTGTTTACTAAGTGGGAACTATAATCATCAAGCCAAGGAGCGTGGCTTCTCACCCACCTCCAAGTAACTGAGGTCCTTTGCTCTTGGGGGTGAGACAGCCAAACTTCCTTTTTGATTAGCTCTTCAGAGGCCTTGCCAAGAGAGCACGAGACAAAGGCATACAACCCCTCCTCCCCATTTACCAACCCACTACTTTGCAATAGACCACTTTGAATTGTTACCTCTTTTACCAACCCAACAGCCCTTCGAGTCATGATCGCCTTTTCACCGAACAGGATCCAGGGCCTGAGAAACGTTCAGTTGCTTACCAAAGGTCACAGGCATTCATTATGGTGGAACCAGCTCTGTTAGTCCTAGCCTCTCCGCCCTGAGGGTCATGCTCTTTCCCCTTCCTGCCTCACCCACTGTTCTGCTCAGGGACTTGGGGGCAGAGAGTGGTCAGGTGTTGGCAGAAGAACAGCTAAACTTCTGCAAGGGACTTCCTCTGGAGCAGGTGCCAGGAACCCCTCCAGGAGGCCCTTTACAAACTCAGGAAAACTACAGGGTTTTCTGGAATAAATTTCACATAGAAACAAATCTAAAGGCGCACCTGGGTGGCTTAGCCACTAAGCGTCTGCCTTTGGCTCAGGTGGTAGTCCCAGGGTCCTGGGATGGAGCCCTGCATCAGGCTCCCTGCTCAGTAGGAGGCCTGCTTCTCCCTCTCCCACTCCCCCTGCTTCCCTCTCTGGCTGGCTCTTTCTCTCTCTCTGTCAAATAAATAAATAAAATCTTTTTTTAAAAAAAAGAAAAGACCTGAAGTAAAAATAGAAATCAGGGTGAAATTACTAGCTCACTAAACAGAAAAGACCAATACAGTAGAAGGCATTTCAGGGTGCTTTTGCTCAAGAAAAAAAAAAAAAAGAGAGAGAGAGAGTGAGAGAAAGACTAAATTCCAAATTATTTCCTGGAGAAGTAGGGGCCTAACAGCATATATTTTTATTGTCTATATACTAAAATGATTTTTTAGACTAGCATATTTGAAAATCAGGTTAATAATAATAATAATGGAGTTATACCTGCTGATTCCCACTATTCCTCTTTGCCTTCCAACTCAAATTCCATATCCTCTCTGCCTCATTAGGGATTGTGATTAGAAGACAGAAAATGAATTGAAAGGACTCTCAAGGGTACTGTATATCCCTGCCTTCTCAAAGATACTGGGGTGCCTGAAGAAGTGTACATAGGAATCACCTGGGGATCTTGTTAAAATTCAGATTCTGGTTTGGTAGGTCTTGGGATGGGACCTACCCTTCTGTTTTGCCAGTAAGAAGCAGAGAGTTCAGGTGACATAAAGTAGTGCAGTGGGTCAACTCAGTCCAACCACTTGAAAATGTGAGGGCGGCCCTTAGAATTCAAGAGATCCTGGCTGAAGTCAGGCGAACTAACTCTAAAGTATTGCTCATTCCCGGACCTCCAAGGGGCCCTACCTGCAGATGCTGTGTGGCAGACGGGTTCGGCCTGCCCAGGAGAACAGTCTACTCCAGTTAGAGGAGCTGGGCAGACAGTTGTATAGATTCCCACCTTTCATCAAAAAGGTCAGGAAAAGAAAGATTTGTCAGTGACCTAATAAGCCCAAGTCCTAAGCTCTAGATAGGGACCAGACCCAGATTGCCTTAAAACCACATTTCCCATTTAATTAGAATGTAAAAGGTGAACCAAGGGGCTGTTGGTAGGACTCAGTACAGATGTTGGGGAGAAAGGTACTGTGAGTTACCAGAAAAGGCAAGACTAGAGCAACCAAGCACAGAACAGGCTGAGGGGAAGGTGGTTGGTGGGCTTCCCTCCTTCCTCCCCCTTCTCCTTCTTTTAGTTAGTGGCCAAGTGAAAGAGACTCAAGTGGGTGAGTCACAAAACTGGCTAAGATTAAGGACACGAGTTCTGCTGGAAGAAAGAGAAGGCAGCCAAACTGCGAGGTAAAGCAGACTTCACGGGGGGGGGGGGGGGGGGGCGGGGAGGGGGCCGCATGAGGGCTGAAACTTGGGCTGCCTGAAGGCAAGAGAGGGTCTGGAACTGTAAGGACCTGCTACCTCCCGGTAGCTGGGCCGTATATGGCCATATATTAGCCCGATCGTCCAGTGGCAGATTCGGCTTCAGGCTGAATTGAGAATATGATTGAGAACTGAAATTTGACTCTCATCACCCATTCCCTGGGAAAGAGTGAGCTACCTCAGTGTGAAACCTACCTGCCCTCCACCTCCTAGGCTGGGAGGCGGTATTTAACCAGACCAAGAATGGTCATGCGCTGTAAGAAGGCCCTGGTGGGAAATTTGACGGAGGAGAGCCGACATGGATCGGTTGCTCTGGTCTTGTAGCAAGACTGTCTCTTGTACCAAGTTTTCAACAGTGTTTTTGGCAGAATGGGCATATGCGCCTACGAGAAAGTGCTGTGTTTAAGTGTTCTAGTATATCACAACGAATTGTTTTCAATCCTTAAAGAGCAAACGAAAATCATTTCCTGTTAGCTATTAAAATACTTGCTTTCCTATGAGACTGGCAGACTTGCTTCCTGTTTTCAGAAGCTGGACAGAGGGGGTGGCAGGAGCCTAGTGTCTTTGTAAAGCCCCGCGATTCACCCCAGTTTGGCCAGCTACCATTTCACGTTGCTAATGCCCCGTTGAATCTGTTAACACTTTTTTTTCTGAAAACTTTCTTAGTGGGTGCGAAGGAAAAAAAGGGGGGTGGGTGGGGGATAAAGGCTACTGTCAAATTGATTAAGTGAACGCTCATTAGAGAAAGTAACAAGAGGTGAAATCTGCATATGCATTGCAGAAATGTGTCTGATCTTGCTAAGTTGTAAAAAGACAAAAGGGCTGAAAACCTCCCTAGCTGGAAGTACTTGAGGGAGCCCTGGGGGAGGGGAACAGTCTCTAATAGTGACTGTCCTTTATAAACACAGGCTAGAGCGGCCACAGTCTGGCAGTACTTCTGCGTATGTTTGGAACTTTGTTTTTTAGAAATTTGTGCCCCACATATAAACGAATTAACCTGACTGTTCCTAGAATACACTCGTCACTTCCTTAATTTATTTTAATATGAGTTTTATTTCCTCCTTTTCCTTCCACTCCTCAGGCAACCCTTCCCCCCGCCCCAGCCCCATAGACAACTAACTCTTCTATTGTACCCCAGAACCTAAAGCAGTTGGTTTCGTGTCACTGGGGGCATAAACTGTTTCTGCACAGTGTAGAACAGATTTTTTTTTTCTTCCTCAGTTTTAAAAGATGGCCAAGCCCAGAGTCAACTGTTTTTGTTTTAATTTTCGTGGTTGCCAGAGGTGGGTTGGGCCATACTTTACCCAAATTCTCCCTAGCTTCCTGGCCTGAACCCAAAATTTAGAATAAGGATCCAGCCTTCAGGAAATCAATATTGATCTTGAGCAGATAAAGGTCTCCTGCTCGCTGTGAAGTGGTCAGCTTGGTAGTGTAATTACAGTGAACAGTCAAGCTAACTTGAGCAACACTTTTAAGAAGACAGTGTATTTCCAATTCCTCCCATCCGTGGGAGCAGCCTAATATTACAGCTATAGGATAACGTGATGATGTTTTGCTAGTATGCATTTTTATGGACAAAAATTTCATAGGTCACGTCAAGTGTGATGGTTCTATGAATATTCGCTCCCATGCATTCCTGCGATTAGCTTTCTGCTTTTCTACCAACACCTCGAACTCACATCCCCCTCTCCTGAAACCTAACCAGAAAATTCCTTACTGAAAGAGATGATGGTATTGATCTTAAACCTGGAGCACGAAGATACTTCAGGGCTCAGTCTGAGAAGGTGAGGTGGACGGTGACATCAAATGTGCCTCAATTGACAGAAACCCTCAATTTTAAAAAAGTTGAAAATAAGAAAAGCCAAGCTGGACATTTCTTAGGTTTAAGAAAAAGACAGCCTGCATGAGGTGTGGACCAGATTGTCCAGAAGATTTGAAAGGAAATGAACAATAATAACAACAATGCTTTGCCAGAGGATGTCCTTTGAAATATCTGCGGATTGCAACAAAGCGGTTTTTCTCATTTGCGGGGTTGTCTGGGCTGTTTTGCACCATTATGTGCTTTGGAGATCCTTGTAATTACAAATTTAAGACTTAAATCCTCAGTTCTTCTTTATATTTCTAAACTACCCCCATAGGTATATTTACTTCCTTCTTTTGTCAAGCTTAACCATTTCCAATTACCTTAGATTCTAAAGGGAAATGTGATGGTGAAATTCCTGCACTTGTAATGACATTTATTAATCTAGTTCTGGGGAGAAATGTTGAATATCTTGCCTTCCCAAATCATACATTTTAATTCCAAACACACCTCCGAAGAAAATTGACATTGTTTAATCAAAATGAGGGTGCACATTAATAAGAAAGGATATCATTTTGTTATTTATATATAATTTTATTTTGTTAAAAAATAATGAACAGAGACTGGTAAGTTCCATAATTGCCCTCCATGGCGAAGGAATAAGTGTAGGAGAGAAGAAAAGCACAGTAAGACACATATGTTAGTAAAACACTCCTTAATACTACACAAGCTGTAGAAAATGCTACTTTGCATTTGGTCCTCAACATGGCTAACTGCAAGCCATTGAGTAAAAAGTGCACCTTTTAAACTAATTCTTTGGTCAGAAGACAGAACCACATCTAGACACCTCCTCATTAATATGCTATAATGGTCAAGTAAGAGATTAATAGCAAAGTCACCTGCTAAAGCGACCAGGAACCTGTTGATTAACAATAAGCCTCCAAAAATAAGATACCAGACTGCAAAGCAAAATCAAGTCTCAGGGCAACAAGTGCTTCTGTAATTTATTCCTTCTTTATATGAGGGCATAAAGCTCCCTTTATAAACGTGTTTTCCAGGCCCTGCTGTGAGCTGTAGGTGTGAGCTTTTCAGCTGATTTATTAATTTTAGTTTCAATCAACGTGTCACCTGCAGACACAAAAATGTAGGCCTCACCACAGAAAATACAATTTAAGAGAAAAAAAAAGAAAAAGAAAAAACAGGGCTTTAATTCAAAAAACTCTGCCAGCACTTTTTTTTTTTTTTTTTAGATGAACACTGGAACGTCTATTCTTTGAGATCGAAAATAATTCCCAGCGACATAATTAAAAAAAAATCAAAATTAAACATTTTTGTCATACTTTGAAAGTCAGACTTAGACCCGGGAAGAGTAACACGAGGCTGCCAAAACAATCAGTTCCTCTTGTCAGTAGGGGTACATTCTCCCCAAAGAATCGAATGAACAACAAGTCCCCTGAGCAAAATGTGCAAAAAATTCTCAATTAGTTGTCTTTATTTAGTGAGCACTATGGGGTCCTCAACCACACTATAGAATTATGGCAAGAAAGCTGAGCTCTTCACTAGCTTATTAGCATTCTCAGAGGGTCGGAGTGCTGCTGGTAGCAGGCTGTTGCCTCCAAGAGCTGTTGGTGGGACCCCTACACTCCCAGGCTTTGTCCTTTTGTCCTTCCAAGCCAGCAGGAAGTACTGCCCTATGTTCAGGGCATTCTGGGATACCTTCATTCCATTCACAGTTTGCGTTACCGACGGGGCCCAAGCCTTTGTTATTGACTATGACCATCACTGTTGCAGGTTTAAATGAAAAGCAAAAGCAAGCCGTATGGATCAGTCAATTCTAAACGCAGGTTTAGGAAGTAGCCCCTTCCAAATGAACATCCTTGTGGGGCTGGAGTGGCCTTACACGGCCAAGGCACCAGGGAGATCCACATCCCGGGTTATAATCTGGCTGCTTTCCTTCATCCCCAAATTACATTAAGTGAGGGACTAGAAATGGGGGTGGGTGAGTGAATATTTCAGCCTGACTCCTCAGCAGATACATTTTTACAGCACTCCCTTACCTATTGATCTTCTCCCCACACCCACCACCCACTCACCCCTAAACACTCCTGTCCCAGAAAAAAAGAAAACGAGAAAGATGAAAACTGAAAAAAAAAAAACCAAAAAACAAAACTGGTAGCAAGTATTAGAAATGTCTTTTCTCAAGAAGAGGGTATTTGCTGCTTTAGGGAAAACACTATCATTGACTAAATTAACAAGTTGTCTTATCAACGGCCATAAGCCTCAGAGTCTAATTAATTTAGTACTGATCAATAGTCCTGAATGAGGCATTGATTTCTGCCTGCTCTAAAGGGCTGTGGCTGAAATCACTTTCTCTGTGTGCCACACACACAGGCATCCAAAGCTTATGCGTTATCACATCAAGATTTTATTTCACTCATTCTATATGAACATGAATTTCACGAAACCAACTCTAAGTGAGAAAATGGAATGAAGCACAACTTCAGGAGTAAGAACAGTTTTACTAGCAAGTGTGAACAGACCTTGAGCACTTCATAACAAAGTTCTGTTTCCTTAGAAAATGTCCCTTGAGTGAGATAAAACAATTAATAACGGAAAAAGAGAAAAGAAAACTGAAGTGCTTTGCTTAAAATAAGTAGTAGATGCTTTAATTGGTCATGAGACATGCAAAGAGGGCTTGGGTTATTCCTTTGTCTCCTATTTTTAGAATGCTGACGATACTTTATTAAAAGTATTCTGATCCAAAGTAATAATAACAGTAATGCTATCTGGCCAAGGGCAGAAGCAGATGGTGAGCCTCTGATAAGAATGAAAACATGTGACAGATTTGTCTTCTACTGCTGGGGTTGGTGGGCTAGGGGTGGGGGCGGGGTGAGGAGCACTTCCCACTTCCAAAAAGACAAAAAGAAAAAAATCAATGACAGTATATTTGAGCGGTATTGGGATGAAAATAATTCAAGCATCTGACTTTTAAATTTGGATGTGTACTGACAAAATATGTACTCCCTTATGACATATACCTGAAGAAAGGTCTAGGTTTGAATTGAGGTCCTTCCATGGCACTCCCGGGGTGGTTGCTCTCAGCCCCTCCCTGTTTTTGCAGGCGGTTCATTCTCACTGTGCCCGCCAGCTGCCTGACACTCCTGAAAATCTTGAGGGTTTTCCCCTTAGGCCTGGTCACGGGGCAAGTACCGCCCCCCCCCCCATTGCTAAATCATTACTTGAAATAAGAAGTACGGGAAAACTCCCCAAATATTTTAATAGATGATGCTTCAGATTGGACCACCGGGAAACAAGATAACGAAGGAGCTTGTTTATCACAGAACCGATTTTTCTACTCAATAGACGTCACCAAAGGAAAAGAGAAGAAAGACAAGGAAGAGAGGAGGCTGAATCCCCAGGAACTGCCTTCTTTCACAGGGTTAGAGAAACTCCCCAAAATGAGCGAAACAGAATAGAATTCACCACCTTTTCTGTGCATTCATTTAATATAAATTGGCTTTTTGAAACTTTCAATTACACACACACACACACACATATGTATGTATGTATGTATGTATGTACATATATATATAGTTTTTCAAAGTCCCAGGAAAGTCCTTCTCTTAATCTCTTTGGGGCCTCCATGAGTTTCCATAGCACTTTACAAAAGATCTTTATTGAGGAAAGGATTGGACAAACTTTCCTTATATGTGTGGCCCACACCATTAATTGCCCCATCTCCTTTAGTAAGGCCTTATTCCTATGTAAATACCCTTGCATAATGTTACAGGCTATTGTTAGGCCAGCGCCAGTCAGTCGCCACTTATATGCATTTTTATTTCAATCCGCTGCTCAGAGAATGAAAAGATGTCTGGACTTAAGCTGTTTACCAACTGGGCCGAAGCTGCAGAGCGGCAAAACTGAAGAAAGCCCCAAGCAACGGCAGGAACAAGCTTTTACAATGCGAGCGGCCATTTTCAGTTGAGTTATTAACCCACCCTGAAACTCTTCTAAGCTATGCCTTTTTTAAAGAACAAATGTGCTGAATCAAACATGAATGAGCCAGAACTATTAAGAGAGAAATCCCCTAAAGAACTATTGAACACAACATAGGTTTGTAATCATTTTGTCTCAGTGGCCTGCTACCAACATTATCAAGGATGAGAATGCGGGCTCAGTTGTGGGTTGGCTCGCAATTAAACAATAGTGTGGTAGAGGAAAAACACACGCACGCAACACACACGCAGAATCACAAAACAGTGTGCAAGAGACAGAAGACTGAGTTACGAGCCTACCGCCAAGACCTTACATGAATTTGGTCACTAAAGCACAGTAGTCCCTGGGAGCACTGGGGAAAATGCTTCTTGAATCCAAGTGTTGCTGCCTCCTGCTCCGTGGCCTCCTACATTCTGAGACTGAGAACATAAAATAATTTTAATTTATAGTTGTAAAGATCCGAGGGAATGAGACCCCACGAAAATAAAGGAGCAAAATTCTACCAAAAGGTCCTGGCTTTTTTCTCTGCAAAATGTGCTGCAGGCGATGAACATCGTACTTATTTAATGACACCACAATCTGAGTGCTGTGGTATTAGCCTAAAGAGACTCTTGACTATTTGCATGCTTATTAGAATCCAATGAGTGCTTAATAAGTGCATATATATGACAGAGGAAACATCTCATTGCATAGCTAGTGCTACAGGAAAGACACACGCACGCGCATGCACACACACACACACGTTGAGGAAAGCAGTCTTGAGTTAATTACCATCACAATGCAATCAAGTACAACAGTCATAGCTGAAAACCGTTTCTATTAAAGCCCCGAGACTCAACCTTGCCTCTGCAGGTCAGCCGCGGCACTGATAACCTTTCTAGCAGACAAATACATGTAACATTGCCTCATCTAATGAAAAGCTCAGGGAGGTGTCGAAAAATACCAGCACATTGAATCCAAGCAAATGAGTGCTGCCTTCGGCTGATGAAGCTACCATATGCTGCTGCTGTTTACTCTGGAAGGAAACTGAGTCACTTAACATTTCAATAGGTTAATCAATTGACAATTAAATGGAGAAATTGGTTAACTCTGAAAACAATTAACATGACACTCCATTAAGTACACTTTCTAATTGCCACAGCTGTGAGTGGAAATTAACGTGCATGTTAAAGCATCTAACTGGGGTGGCACTGTTTTTTGTGTTTGAGAGAACGGAATTAGCTGAAAACTCGGGTTTTATTTTATAGATTAGACAGTAGGAATTCTATCATCAACTGCAGTTTTAGCAGAGGGGAGCTATGTATATTTTTTTCATTCTTTTAAGGACTCACTTCAAGTTGTTGAAATATTTAATTTGCAATAATTAATTAAAATAGCCTAAACCCCTCCTACCAAATTACGGGTTGGCGAACAAAATGGGAAATCTCTCCCTTTGCTCATTTTGTGGACAGAATTACTTTGCAGGATCAGGTGTATTTCAAGATTTCCTTTCTAATTAAACAATGCATTATGCAAGTCTTTATGTCAGGATTTTTGCCGAACATTTCTGCGAATGGTGTCTGAGTGTTGGCCTGCGTCCCTAGCCTTACCGTAAAGTAGTAACAGTAGTGTTTGTTAATGACAATTTTAAGCTGGAAGATTTGGATTTTTACAGGCTGTTACCCATGCTGGCAAGCAAACAGGCAGTCATTAAGACAAAGAATATTTATTTAGAAGAGAGGTGATCATTTAAGTAGCTCATCAATGTTTCTGATATATATTAAATGCTAAATAAATATTTCTGAATGAATGAAAATCTTTTAAGAGCCAATTATAAAAATTATCTTATATAATCTTCCTCCTCCCCCACTGCTTTTGGTAGCACAAATTGGGCAGCATACACAAAAATGGAGAGGATAACTCCTGCTTTGAGGGACTGATGGTCTGCCTGTCAGCAGAGGGGAAGAATGGTATTTAAGAAGAAGTTATGGGGTGTCTGGCCAGCTCAGTTGGTGAGGCATGTGACTCTTGATCTTGAGGTCCTGGGTTGGAGCCCCACATTAGAGGTAGAGCTTATTTAAAACAAACAAGCGAGCAAACAAACAAACAAAAACAAAAAACAGGGGTGCCTGGGTCCCTCAGTGTGTTAAGACTCTGCCTTGGGCTCAGGTCATAATCTCAGGGTCCTGGGATCTCAGGGTCCTGGGTTCTCAGGGTCCTGGGATGGAGCCCCGCGTTGGGCTCTGTTCAACAGGGAGCCTGCTTCCCCCTCACTCTCCCTGCCTGCCTCTCTGCTGGCTTGTGATCTCTCTCTCAGTTAAATAAATAAATAAATAAACTCTTAAAAAAAAAAAAAAAGACAAGAAAAACCACGAAGAAGGTAAAGGACACAGCTGGTGCAGGAGGGGAACACTAAGAAGACTTAAAATGTTCTGGTTTGGGCATCTGGTTAGATGGTGAGGTGATTAATTAAAATAGAAATAGAGAAGAAAGATGCGATGGGCTAGGAATAATAGATGATGAATTCAATGTAGAACATGTTGAGTCCAAAGTGTTGTAAAAAGTACAAGGGCAGATGTCAACCGGACAGTCGAACTGATCGAAACTCACGGACTGGAGATATCGGGAGTGGTCAGAATACATATGGTTGCTAACATGGAAATGGATGAGATTTCACTTCCATTTATTCTACATAGAAGGACAGGAAAGGGATGAGGACAAGACCCTGCGGCGACACCAGCATGCTGGGGTGGATAGAGGGAAGAATCAGCAAAGGAGGCTGAAAAGAAGTCGGAGGGAAAGGAGAACAAGGAAAGAGTGGTCCTGGAAGTCACGAGAAGAGAGAGCAACTCATCTTCAACAGGTCTAGTAAAATGAGGGCAGGTTGAAATACTGGTGCCTTAGTGCCCATTGTTTGGTTGGCGTGAGGAAGGCCTGAGTCAGAGCACAGTCTCCATGAGGAGTTAATAGGAGGTGAGGAAGGAGAAAAGCTTTGTTGTGAGGTACAGTGGTTTGAGGACTGGAGGATGTGACGGCGGATTTGTTTGTTTATATCTAAGTTTGGAAATGACCATCGATCAGGTTATATTTGAAGAATCCAGAAGTGGAAGACAAAGAGATTCCAGATAGCTGGCTTCTTTTTACGTGTGTTTTTGTTCTTTTTTTGTTTGTTTGTTTTTTAGTCCAGGAGGTTCAGAAAGAAAAAAGTGCTTTGGAATTATTGCCAAGAGGACTGGAAAAAGGGTGTGACTAAGGATGGAAGGGAAAAATTACCAAAAAGGGGCTGGCTGGAATTAGACTTAATATCCTGTGGTCATACTCATTCACTCCACAGTGGCATTTTCTCGAGGGGGAGGCCTTCATTCATATATTTATTCATCCATCCAACTAATATTAGTGAATGCTTGCCATATGCCAGGCACTATTCTAGGCCAGCAAGACATAGGGATGACTAAGACAGACAAGGTTCCTGCCCTCAAGGAACTAGAGAGCTCCTGGAAAGGATTCTACTTTAAATAAGGTGGCATCAATCCTAGCAGGTGAACTTTGAGCCTTTCCCAGAGGTCAAGGATCTTGGTGGAAGAACATTCTGGGAATTAGGGGGACAGACGTAAACCTTGAGGTTGAAGAACGTATGTTCACATGTTCTTCATCAAGTCTTACCATCATAATACCCATGTGAAGTGGATTATATGCTACCTTGAATTTGTCTTGAGTTACTCATATTTGTATATAACCCTTTCGGATAATGCTGCTTATAGAATAAGCACTTAAGACACTGTTTTTCCTTCCTTAATCAGTGAGAAAAATGAATGTTATGGCATACAAATTTGATAGCTACAACTTTTTTTTTAAGTTTGTTCTTGGGATCTTTGAGTGATCTTCAGTTAAGAAACCCATGCTATTGACACAAAGTTCACTTGTCCTGTGAGAGCCCTTTCTTTCATGGGGATAGCTTCAGATTTTTTATCTGGACACCAGACTACCAGGGAAAACAGAAACATTTCCCGGTCTCTCTTAGAACCACACGTGGCTCTATGATGAGCTTTTGGGCAATGGGATATGAAGGGAATGGTGTGTACAACTTCCAAGAAGTGATATTAAAGGAGGAGTTGTCCCTTCTCCCCTTTCTCCTCCACTGCTTTTCTCCCTCCTGTTGTTTAGAAGGGAGATATGATGGCTGAGTTGTCATCTTGGATTACATAGTCAAAGCCCCACTTGAGAGTTAGTGGAGTGGCAAATGAGAATAGTCTAGAATGCAGATGACCAAGGAACTGCCACACCAGCCTTGAATTACTTGCACATTGACTGACATGAAAAAGAAATAAAGTTATATCTTGTATAACGTATAAGTGGTCATAACACATGGACAAATTTTTATCCTAAATATTCATTCGATCCTACCCTTTCCTATCATATCCTACCCTATCCTAACCTGTGTTCAAATGACATACATAGTAAGTATCTGTTAAACTACCATTGTTTTTTGATTTTAAAAATTGATTTATACTGGGGTGCCTGGCTGGCTCAGTTAGTATAGCAGGCCAACTCTTAAGCTCAGGGTCGTGAGTTCAAGCCCCATGCTGGGCAGAGAGCTTACTTTAAAAAATTGATTTACATTGTTTGAAGTTTTACTAAGATTAAATTGGCATATACAATTGCATATATTGAAGCTTTACAACTTGATTTTTTTTTTAAGATTTTATTTTTAAGTAATCTGTATACTCAGCATGGGGCCAAACTTACAACTCCTGAGAGCAAGAGTCACATGGCTCTACGCACAGATCCATCCAGGTGCTCCTACAACTTGATGTTTTGACAAATGGTTACACTGTGAAAAGATCACTGCTATCAAACTAATTAACATATCCATCACCTCTGTATAGGACAGGTATTCCCCACTTTTCTTCGAATGTTCTCCGCTTCACTTTTAAGAAATACCTGCCTTAACACCCAATTGTGCTAACCAAAAGCAATTCAAAGAGAATTTTTGCTTTTATGAGAAAAGGTGAAAAGTGAAGATAGCACTCAATGTTTTTGCAGCCAGACCTCAGAGGAGCAGGGTGCACCCCAAGCAGCAAGACTGGCGCCATCAAACTCCTTCTCTGGGACCTACACTCAGCATCTCAGCATCAGGCTACCATAACTTTGAACAGCGTCTATGAGCGTCTGGGCTTTATCTCAATTTATTTTGTGCATACATTAGCAAGATGTGTTCTAAGGGATCAGAAAAGCCCTGAGAGAGTTTAGCTTTCGGGTCTGAGGATGCTCAAATATTTTTTATATGAATTATTGGCAATCGCTTCTTTGTTTTACGCCATTTCAGCTTACAAAAGCTTTGCTAGGAAAGCTCTGCTTTCATATAGTGGGGGAAACCCGTACTATACCATTTTATGTGTGTTGAGGCAACTATTGTTTTTTGAGTTGTAAGATTGTGTGACAAATTCCTTAACATAATAGTCCAGAAATAAACTGGTTATGGGTGATCAGGTAAATTTTAACCATGTGAAAATCCCAATATAATGATTGTCATTCTATAAAAACAAAGCTACTTCCATTTCCCAGTGGATGGCTATAATAAGCCACTTTTTTTTTTTTTTAAGATTTTGTTTATTTATTTGACAGAGAGAGACACAGTGAGAAAGGGAACTTAAGCAGGGGGAGCTGCAGAGGGAGAGGGAGAAGCAGGTTTCCCCCTGAGCAGGGAGCCTGATGCAGGGCTTGATCCCGGGACCCTGGGATCATGACCTGAGCGGAAGGCAGCTACTTAACGACTGAGCCACCAGATGCCCCAATAAGCCACTTGTTATTTTATATGTACACACTACTGTGGCATATCTGTGCCCATATTCCTTATGGATATCTTGCCCATGTAAACATAAGAAAATGCCTACTTCTGTTAACTTTTCTTTTTCTTTTTTTTTTTTTTTAATTTATTTATTTGACAGAGATCACAAGTAGGCAGAGAGGCAGGCAGAGTGGGGGTGGGGGGAAGCAGGCTCTCCGCTTAGCAGAGAACCTGATGCGGGGCTTGATCCCAGGACCCTGAGATCATGACCTGAGCTGAAGGTAGTGGCTCAACCCACTGAGCCCCCCAGGAGCCCCTCTGTTAACTTTTCTTATTGGATTGCATCATCAAAGACATGAATTTTCCTATATTTCCATATAAACATCATTGAGAAGAGATTAGATTTTCGTTATTTTATTTTTTTGCAGCAATATTCATTGACCCCATGTGTTTGTTGCAGACCCACTTTGTGGGCCTCCCTAGAATGGCTTGCCCTGTGTACCTCCCAGGCCCTCCTCAGCTTGTTCAGTATGCGGCCTGGACACCACGATTGTTACAGGCTCCTTGCCTTGTCTTCTCAAACTGCTGGAAGTTCTAAAACTTTCTCTGTTCTGGCCTGACCCCTTCCACTTCTGGTTCAGTGGGAGTTGTAGCAGCTCCAGCAACCGGACCTGACTGAGACTATACTCATGGAGACTCTGGTTTCTTTCATCACTTTTGGACCCAGATGCATCCCCACATCGTGGGCTATGGGATTTGGCTTTATAGGCAGACAGCCATGGGAGCTGGTTAACACGAGGCGTGTATTGGTCCCATAGAGCCAGCTTCAACCAGTGAGAGATCGGGAATAGCAGAGGTTTCCATGCTTCCTGTCTGGAAGATGTCCCCCCTCCCTAAATGACTGGCTGGGTTTTCTTATGATGCTGTGAATCATGTTTTACCTGCTTTTCTGTCCTCTCTGCCTCACTTTTCCTTTTCTCTCACTTTTAATACCCTGGAGTTATGCCTCCTAGTAAAGTCTTACATCGTAACATTTGCCTTAGGACTGGTTCTAGGAAAACTACTATACCAGAAATGAGATGGAAATACCACTGAATGGTGACATCATCACTGAGACTTCAGCCCAACTTTTCAGAAGAGAATGGGGCATAAGAAGGGAAGAGGAGAGTAGTGAGGACCACTGCTAGCCTGTATAAAAGCTATTGTATGGATTCTTTCAAAGAATGTTGGCTGTTCTGGGTGTATGTACTGCATGGGCACATGGTCTATTCAGAATTCAGGCTGGATTTGAGTCCCTATGCGTCCCCTCAGCTAGATGTCCTTGTGCAATCAACAGTCCATATGCATAAATGTAGTTGAGCACAGTAGAAGTATTACATAACTTATAAAGGAGTAAAATCAGAAAGCTCAGGTTTTCAAAACACGTCTAGCAGGGCGCCTGGGTGGCTCAGTGGGTTAAGCCTCTGCCTTCGGCTCAGGTCATGATCTCAGGGTTCTGGGATCTAGTTCCACATTGGCCTTTCTGCTCAGTGGGGAGCCTGCTTCCCTGCCCCCTCTCTGCCTGCCTCTCTGCCTACTTGTGGTCTCTCTCTGTCAAATAAATAAATAAAATCTTAAAAAAACAAAGCAAAACATGTCTAGCAGTGGCTGGGTGGTTCAGTCGGTTAAGCATCTGCCTTTGGCTCAGGTCATGATTCCAGGTCCTGGGATGAAGCCCCACATCAGGCTCCCTGCTCAGTGGAAAGTCTGTTTCTCCCTCTGTCTGCCATTCCTCTTACTTGTGCTCTCTTTCCCTGACAAATAAATAAATAAATAAATAAATAAAATTAAAAAAAAAAAAAAAGCCCTTCTAAGGGTGCTTCATTGATGTGATTATATCCAGTCCTAAAGAAAAAATAAATTTCACAGTTATTGTTTACAGTCCCTGATGATAGCTAATCTTACTTAGGAAAGAGCTTAAATGGTTCTTTTTGTAAGGTGGGTAGAAGAAAAGTGAATTGGGCTGAGTCGCAATTAAACACTTTAATTCACATTTAAAACTGGTGTTTAAAATGTGCCCAGTGGGGCGCCTGGGTGGCTCAGTTGGTTGGGCATCTGCCTTCAACTCTGGTCATCATCTCAAGGTCCTGGGATCGAGCTCCGCATGGGACTCCCTGCTCATTGGGGAGCCTGCTTCTCTCTCTCCCTCTGTGATCTCTCTTGCTTTCACTCTCTAATAAATAAATAAAATATTAATAAAACAATAAAAACAAAATGTGACTCACATCATCTTACATGTGGTGCTACAATGAGAAATCAGAACAATTATGCATATGTTTTTTTGAGTCATCTAACAAAGCAGGATTGATGGCAGAGAAAATGGATGATTGAGTTTATCCAGGATGGGGGATACTGTTCCTTCTTTTCTTTTGCTTTCTTCCTTCCTTTTTTTTTTTTTTTTTTTAAGATTTTCTTTTTAAACAATCTCTGCATCCAACGTGGAGCTTGAACTCATAACCCAAAGACCAGGAGTCACATGCTCTGGCCCCAGAGCCAGCCAGGTGCCCCTCCCTCTTTTCTTTAGCTTCTTTAATCTTACCTACTACTCTTTAATCTGATCTATCACTAAAGAAGTTTAGCTTCTTCTTTTTTTTTTTTTAAAGATTTTATTTCTTTATTTGACAGACAGAGATCACAAGTAGGCGGAGAGGCAGGCAGAGAGAGAGGAAGGGAAGCAGGCTCCCCGCTGAGCAGAGAGCCCAATGTGGGGGCTGGATCCCAGGACCCTGGGATCATGACCTGAGCTGAAGGCAGAGGCTTTAACCCACTGAGCCACCCAGGCGCCCCAGAAGTTTAGCTTCTTCAATCTTACCTATCACTCAGGATAGAAGTTGTTCTATCCTTCAACTTCCTACCACTCCACAGAAGCACTTAGATTTCCTGCTTCTTCCTTGTTGATACCTCAGATTCCCAAAGAAATGGAAAAACAACACCAATTCCCTTTCATTTATATGCTGTGGACAGCCTCACACCCCCCCCCCTTTTCAAAATCTTGGGACATTCAGAGCCCTACTGATGACAGTTTGGGCTCCAGTTACTTGGTGGAATGCTAGGAGAGAAGAGGAGAAGGAAGAGAAAGAGAAGCTTCGATTGCGTCCTTAGGTGGAACTACACAGGCCAACTGGAAATCCCCTCAGTACATACCCTCTGGTAGAAGGACCTCCTCAGGCTCTCTCAGGTCAGCAAATGTTTATTTATTGCTTACCACATACCAGACCATGTGCTGAAAAGTAAGAGTTTGTGTCTTGGTGAGCTTATGGTCTAGTAGAAAAGTTGAAAACATGACAGATCACTTCAATCTAAGGAAGTGACAGCTGTGGTAAAAGTATGTAGGGTTGCTGTGGGAGCCTAGGGCAGGGTGGTTCATCCCACCGAAGGGGATATGGAAGGATCTCTTGAGCCTGTCTTCCCGCGACTGCATACAGCCTGGCTCTCCATCGAATTTACCTCTCCGGCTTTATCCCTTGTCAGTTTCTAACTAGCTCTCCTCAATTTACTATATCATCCTTCACACCCAACTCTCACTAATGTTCTAACACTGCACGTTTACACAGCTAGACTGTTAGTCTGGATGTTCTTCTCTCCACTAGAAATCTGGAAGACCTCTACTCATCCTTTGACACCCACCTCAAAAGTCCCTTCTGTGAAGCTTTCCCTGAAGTTCCTAGACAGAATTGCTTCCTTCTTCTTCTCAGCTCCTAGCCTACTATTTCTACTTCTGTATTTACCACAGTGTACTCCTAAGATAATATTTACCACAGTTTTTCTGTGTATCTGTTTCCCCCATAGACTGTGAGATCTTGGGACAGAAGTCATACATTTTGTTTCCACAGAGATTAGCATCTCCAATGGCCCTTAGCTCTGTAACTTAATATTTGATGGGTGAGAGATTATTTTTTAATATACTATGGAAACACTGATGATGGAGTTGTTCACTGTGCTATTCACACTGAATAAAACATTGGAGGCATCATGTTAACATAGTAAAAGGCCTCTGTGACATGTGAGAAGATTTATAGTGGCCCAGGACAGAGCCCTGGCTTAGAAGACGCCTGCCAGGGGCTCAGATCTCATTTGTTTGACACCTACCATCGCAATGTGAGTCATGGTTGTTGAGTGCTTGACAGATAACTGAGTCAGGAGAATTTGCTTTGATTAACGTCTTATTTAGGTTAATTGTTCATTTATTAATCAGATATGAATTCAGTGCCTAGTATGTTCCTGAGTGCTATTCTAGGTGCTCAAAGATACAGTGATCAATCATAAATGTATGGCCAAAGAGTCTATAGTTGCTTCTAGGACAGTGGTTCTCAGAGGGTGCTTCTTACGTCAACGGTATTAACGTCACCTGGGAACTTACTAGGTATGCAAATTATTGGACCCTGAGACCTACTTCCAGACCTACTGAATCAGAAACTCAGGCCACAGGAGCGGGTGGGTGGTGGGAGCTAGCAATCTATGTAATAAGTGCTCTCCTTGATCCTGATGCCAAGAACCAATGGCTGAGTCTAGCCCAAGCCCATGCTAAAGAGGCCACCTCTGTCCATAGCTTCCAATGGGTCCTGCAGATGTGCCCTTCCAATAGTACTCTTTCTTGGGAAATGAACATGTGTGAACAACATCAGTGCTGGTTATGCCGTTGGCTTCCAGCTGGGCTCAATCAATGGGAAGCAGAGAAGAGTTAGGACCGGGTGTTTATAAACCTGGCTTCTTCCCTGCGATGTTATCCTAGGCCAACTGTGTCCCTCAAGTCAAAGCCACTGTTCCTCCTAAGGACATCTCCTCTGTCGCTTTTTCCAGCCTCTAGTAAATTAGTTTTGTGAATAAGCCCTCTGTGAACTATCTTTGAGTGTCTTGTCTTTTCTCTATCAGAGAACTCCACCACTCACTTCACCAAGTCAGGTCTGATCTTCTGCCGGCCAGGACCCACTTCTCCATTTGATGCAGTGGGTATAGTGCCTACAGACATAGTTTTAGGGGCCCATGAAAACGTTTAAATTTTTAAAAAAGATTTTATTCATTTATTTGTCAGAGAGAGAGAGAGAGAAAGAGCACAAGTAGGGGGAGTGGCAGGCAGAGGGAGAAGCAGGCTCCCTGCTGAGCAAAGAGCCCAAGGTAGGACTCGATCCCAGGACTCTGGGATGTAAGCCGAAGGCAGATGCTTAACCAACTGGGGCACCAGGCATCCCTAAATTTCTTTAAATCAGAAAAAAAAAATGATGTATTCCAGGATGGATTATATTTTTTATTATATTAAGGTAGTTGTAACATTGAAATTTAAACTTTTTTTTTTTTTTTAAGTAGGAGGAAGAGTCCCACAGAGACCCACAAATGTCATAATGTAGCCTTGTTGCATTGTCTTGCTTGCTTATTAATCTTTTCCGCTTCATATAATCGACCCCCAACACTCTATTCCATCCACAAAACACTATATATGGGGGGCCTGGGTGGTTCAGTCCTTGGGCATCTGCCTTCCATTGGGCTCCTGATCCACAGGTCCTGGGATCGAGGCTACTGCATCAGACTACTTGCTCGGAGGGAGACCTGCTTCTCCCTCTCTCATTTCCCCTGCTTGTGTTCCCTCTCTCTCTGTGTTTCTCTCTGTCAAATAAATAAATAAAATCTAAAAAAAACCAACCAAACAAAACCCAAACTCACTAGGTGCACATCTTACTTGTGCGCATGTGCGTACATGCACGCCCACACACATATGCTTACAGACAAATACATATATTTTCCCTTCCACATTCATTCTCTACTTTCCTCCATCATCTCCATTCCTTGTGTGGGAGGGAGGGAGAGGCTGACCTCTGGGAACTACATTATTCCGGTTTCCCTGTTGGGCGGCTTCTCTTTGGGAACTCTGAATGGGAGGCATTGTGGAAGATCACAGGGCAAGAGGAAGGAGCAGTTCAGGTCTTTACTCTCCTGGCACCCTCTTTGCCACCCTTGATCTTTGTAAGGCCACAGTTTCTGGTGCTGAGCCCCCTCCTAGACCACAGTTCTCACATCCCCTCAGCATGCTCCCTGCTCTTGTTCCCTCGGCGCTGGGATGGCATTTGGCTCTTCCCTGGTGCAGCCCGGGGCCCCTCACCATCCCTTATGGACTTCCCTGAACCCTCTGTTCATAGCCTCTGTAAATACTTTCTTCATTAACATACATAGACCTATTTTTGATTGATAGTCGAGACCCACAGCAAGTTTTGATTTGCTCATGTAACACCATATCACAAACATTTCCTGAGCTGTCTGCAATGTCTTCATGGGGACCACGTTATAGCAACACAATATTCCACCTTAAGATGTACAAGAATCTCCTGCTATATTTCCCCTTTGCTCTCCTTCTGCTTGACTCGTTTTTCCTTTTCATGTCCTTTATTCCCATTATAAATATAGACACAAAATACACATTCTTAAGGTGCAGATTTTTACTGGGTATAAATTTTTACTCCATTCATGTTCTTTTTCTCTAGATTCTTTTACTATCTGTCTTCTAGCCACAATTTCTATCCCTTCTTCTGAATTCTTCTGCAAGCAAATAGTTTTACTCACTTCCCTCAGAATGTGTTTACACTCAGGTGTCAATAGACATTTGTTTAAACTATTCCCTCCAGGAAAAATGTCAGTTCTCCTTCCTATTTAATTTAAAGATGGCACTCTCTCTTTTGAACTAAGCTATTCAAATGATTTGTTTGGTAATTGGCGATTTTTATTGTTATTTTGAAATGTAATTAAAATCTTCTAGGTTATTTAACTTTAAATATAGGACTATCTTTTTTTTTCAAATTGATTATTAATTTCTTAATGACAGGAATTATTTTCTTGTATCACTTTATGTCTCCTGCAGGGACTTTCTTACAGTACTTGCTTCTTGACCACGTACTTATTGAAAACATATTGGTGTCCCATGTATAAGAGATTGACTTTCAGAATCCGAGACAGGTTTTTAAGTTTTTTAAGTTTTTTAATTTCAGGTTTTTAAGTTTAAGAACTCAACTGAAGTTGAGTTCTTGGCTCAGTTCTCTGACTATAAACTGTAACTTCATCACCCGGTGTTCATAGTTCCAATATTGTTTAAGGTTGTTATTTTTCTTATGTGTGGCAAGGAAGGGAAATGCCTTTAAAGTGTTTACAACTCTAAGCCAAAGTCTAGCATGTGACTGAGAAAGAAGTGCCCCATGGTGTAGATATAGAAGGAAAGATCACGGGGTGCCTGGGTGGCTCAGTTGGTTGGAAGTCTAACTCTTTTTTTTTTTTTTTAAGGTTTTATTTATTTATTTGACAGAGAGATCACAAGGTAGGCAGAGAGAGGAGAAGGCAGGCTCCATGCTGAGCAGAGAACCTGATGCATAGCTCTATCCCAGGACTCTGGGATCATGACCTGAGCCGAAGGCAGAGGCTTTAACCCACTGAGCCACCCAGGCTCCCCTGAAGGTCTAACTCTTGATCTTGGCTCAGGTCATGATCTCATGGGTCCTGGGATTGAGCCCCGCATGGGGCTCCATGCTCCAGTGGAGAGTCTGCTTGAGCATTCTCTCTCTACCTCTCTCCCTGCCCCTCCCTCTCTCTAAAATAAATTTAAAAATCTTTTAAAAAATAGAAACTATAGAAGGAAGAGTCATGGTAGTAATTCTAGTGGTAGTAGTAACTCAGCTTCTGGGTAGTAATAATAGAGATCCCAAGTCATCCTGTAATACCTTGCATATTTTCTTGCATCATAACAAGTATCACCTCCAGATATATTCATTTTGGTATTTGCAGTAATAATAAAACCTTCCCCACCCCAGCAAAGATATATGTACATGAGAAGGAGGACTTTTTTTGTTCTTATAATCTACACTGTATTCCCAGTCCTAGAAAAATTCTGGCATACAGTAGGCACTCAAAAAATATTTGTGGAATAAATGAATGAGTGAACAAACTTTTGTTAGCATTCTACAGTTTTCCAGATGGTGCTCTAAGTGCTTTGCATTACACGTCACTTACCCTTTTTTATGGAAGAGGAAACTGAGGCTCAGCGAAGGTAAAGGCCTCCCACGGTCAGAAATCTAGTAACTGGGGGAGGTGGGACTTAAATTCAGGCAGTCTGGCCTGGAGAACACAGCCTTAGCCACTGTGTTAAATTTTATTTGGTAAAATACTGTGAAATAACAACTAGCATTTGCTAAAACATATGAATTATTGTCACATTTATTTCCTCTTTTGATAGCATTCAATGATCTAAGCTAATACTATTATCCCTACTTTACAGACCGGAATATTGAGAAATGGTTTGTCAAAGGTCACAGTGCCATTAAGTGGCAGCCCTGGGAATTAAACTCAGATCTTTTGAGTTCAAACCCCTTCTCTCTCCCATCCCTTACTCCTGCCATCCTCCGTCCTGCTGCTTAAATGTGACCAGAGACCCTAATTTACGGCTTTAGATATATGTGAAAATAGATTCACTTACTTAATCACTAATAAAGCCATTGTATTAGTAGTCAGCAATAAATAATTTTAATATTCACTAGTTTTGTTTTAGTAGTTACTAAGTTACTGATAAAAAAGTGACACCAAATTTCCAAGTTTGGAGGCACAGCCCCCAAGCATTTTCCTTGAGGAGTAAGACAATAACAAAATTGTCACTGGTGACTTTCAGGAAGACTGCACCGTCATTTATTCAGGAACATTCTGTGGCATGCATGTTAATTCATATATCAAAAGAGATGTATGTAGAGATCATACTCATATTATCATTATACTCACTTATCTCCTCTTAGATACTGAGTCCAAATGGGTGATGGCCAATGGCTGCCAGTAGTATTTTCTTGACAAGATAATAAAAATTATAAACAGTATTCTGAAAATTCAGACTCATTGCATGAATGTAAAGAAAAGAAAAGAGTGTCAGTAAAGGTCACTAAGGCTGGAGAGATCAGTAGGGTCCACGAGTCATACAGCAAGGGATGGGATGGAGAGACCCTTGGAACAACGCGCTGGAGGATGGTCAGTGGTCAGTGGCAGGGACGACACGGGGAAGGATGGCAAGAAGAGATGGCACAAACTTCGTAACTCTGAAGGTGGAGGAGGAGTGAATTAAGGAACATGTCAACCTTCTCTTCAGAGTGGTGGATGAAGAGGCATGCTCCACCTGTACAAGGCAAAAAAGGAACGTTGTCACTTAATGTCCTGGTAAGATGGAGGTGTTAACGGTTCGTTATTAGAAGGGAAAATCCACAATAATTTGCTCCATGAGAGAAGATCTGAAGAATAGCTGAAAATGACTTAGAAATCACAGGGGCTGGGAACTGAGAATGATTTAACATCATAATATTAGCATGAAGTGGAAAGATGCCCTACTTCAGCATAGTTAGGAGGTTTGCTATTGTCCACTCAAAAGTGTTACTTTTCATTAAGCTTTTATAGTTCATACTGTGCACTGGCCACTTTAACATTCAGATTAATCCAAGACTTCTTGTAAAACGTGAGAGCCTGCCTACCTGCTCCCCTAATCTGCAGAGATTTCTCTCTTGTTTTTTTTTTTTTGTGTTGTGTGTGTGTGTTTTTTTTTTTTTTTTTTTTTTTTAGGTTTCTCTTTTTTATGAGCACGTCTAACGTTTAGTTTTCATGCCACTCACTTGGAATTTATCACACTTGGAGTTTTCATGCTGGTTTCATTTCGTATACATACACGCGTGTAGTCTCACCGGCTGGGTGACTGTGTTTATTCATAGGAGCACGTCTTCATGAGCTCCTATCAGGTGCTTTTTCCTAGAGCCACAGTGCTTAGACTGGGGCCTGGCAGAGTTGTTACTCAGTTGCTGAATGGCAATTTTAATTTAGAGCTGTTGTTTTCTTCCTAAACACAAAGTTGCAGTGAAAACCGTGTGGTACAATGTATTAAAACCTGAGAAGCGCAGTTCATTCACATTTGTACTTCTAGATGAAATGCATTGAAGGTCTCTTTAAATGAGAAATTTGGTAAAAACTGGGTTTTGAGGAAGCCTCTCCTCCCCCAAGGAGTGGGCTTCCTTTCGGAGGAGATGCCCTCAGATAGCCGCCAAGGTTGCTAAGGCAAACCTTTGCATATACAAATTTGGGTCAATGTGTTGACAGGATGTCAGATTTGTGTAGCTAATGCAGCTTCAGCATGAATATTGAGCTTTATGCCACTCCATTGATGACCAAATGAACCTGTAGGTGCCTATTTGTGCCTGAGGCTACTGGGGTAGAAAATAGAAGCCATTCTGAAAACCTGATTGAGGTCCTCAGCCTACCCTTGACCAGTAGCAATTGGTTTTCTACAACAACTGAAAAGTAAATTCAAAGAGATCTGAATGACAGAGCACTGGTATCTTCCCATCAAACAGTCTGTAATTTCATGTTGCAATTATTTGCCTTCATAGACTTACCCAGAGTGTTTCAGGAATGTTCACCATGGCGTGGATCCGTAAAGAGTTGCATAACAAAGAATTTATCGAAACACCCGATTCTGAGGAACCAAGTCTTTTGTCTTGCAAAAGACCTGAAATATTTAGTTCATAAAACATAAAAATCTCAATGGGGACAATGGTAAATGTGACAATTCTTTTTTTTTTTTTTTTTTTTAAATAAAATTACTCTTAGAAATTATACCTCAAGGTCCTGGAAATTTTTAGATTGATCACAATGAATGGCAAACAACTTTTGTGGTCTTTGAGAGATGAAGTGTGAATTTAACAACATTCGCTAAAAGCCTTCTTTTTAACTTCGTAATGTTCTATTCCCTATCCTTGTGTTACCTAATACTTCCATTAGTGAGCATTTCTGCATACATATACAACATTAATTAATGTGATCATTGATCATATTAACTTTGTCAGTGTAAGACCTTTTTAATTATCAGAGAAAGATCCATTAGGGCACAAGCTAGTTTTATTTGGTTTTTGCTTTTCAGTATCATTTTATAAGAATTGGCAATCTATTAGAAAAACTTTAGCTAGATTGTTTGATTTATCAGAAGACCTTATCTTCCAGTCTTTCAGATAATATCATTAATTTTCTTTGCTTTAGTGGAGCACATAGTATATTTGATCCATAGAGAAGATCATTTTTAACGCTTTGTCCTTTTCTTATACAGCAAAATTATGTTTTGTAAAAGTCGTAAAATGAAACAAATAGTAATAATGTCCACAAAAGAAATGTAGACACTGAATGTTTTCTTTCATCACACTTTGTATTTATAGTTGTACAAATAAAGGAAAAGTGATTGTAAATAAAATAGAGATTAAAATACAAAAAATGAAAAAAATGGATTAGTACTTTTATTTACTTACTGTTTGCTTGTTTGTTTATAATTTTAAGTTTTTCTTTATTTAAATATAATCTCTACGCCTAACATGGGGCTTGAACTCACAACCCTGAGATCAAGCACTCAATGTTCCTCTTACTGAGCCAGCCAGTCACACCTGGATTAATAGTTTTATTCATTTATTTATTTTAAGTTTTATTCATTCATTTATTATCAAGATTTTATTTAGAGGGAGAGGATAAGGTAGACTCCTCACTGAGCAGGGAGCCCAGACTTGGGGCTCAAATCCCAGGACCCCAGGATCATGACCTGAGTTGAAGGCAGATGCTCAACCTACTGAGCTGCCCAGGCGCCCCTGGATTAATAGTTTCAAAACAGATTAATGCATTTTTTGACAAAAAAGAGGAAATATTATACCTACATATTTGCCTGGCTCAGTAATGAACATGTGAAGCTGAGTCTGTGGGTCCAGGGCAGTTTTCCAAATTAACTTTCATGTAGCTTGCAATGATTATAAGGTCTAAGAGATAAAAATGTGTTAACTTGCAATGTACACTCAATATTGTAAAAATTTAACAGTGACCACAGAAATTGTTTAGAACTTAGACAAACTGGAATTTTGCAGAAAGGAGTATTTGATGCCTGACCTTGTTTGGAACTAACAACAAAAAAAAAAGATAAGAATTTAGCTGGTTTTAACATTGGTCTTCCACTGTCTATAGACCCTGTGTTAGTACTGCTGCAAGGTGGGCCACTGCTTCGACCCCTCCACGCCCCTCACCCCCGCCCCCCTCCCCCAGCCCCGACCAAAGTGCTTTGTAAACTTGTATTTCTTATTTTCTCCTGGCATGCTGTGGAGTGAGCTTTCAGAAATCATCTTTTTCAGCGTGTTTCTTATTTCCACCGTGCCTCCTCTCAGCATATCAGAAATCTTACTTTTGTTTAGTATTTCTGAATTATTAATTATCACTCAGAATGCTGTATACTGCTTGATGAGACCTAGACCTATAGATAAACACTGATTTGTATTTGGCGTGTGTTTGTACATTAGCTTAAAAGGAATAATGCCTTTTTTTTTTTAAATAAGTAAGAAAGAGATTAAATAGAAGAATGTGGAAACATTCCCAACAATTTTGTTTGTGTGTGTGTGTGTGTGTTTACATTTGCCATCCATGGAAACCAACTTACACATTTCATCTCTTTCATGGAGGCACAAAGTAAGAATCCTTCACAAGAGAGCTCTCTCTTCTCATCTCTTCATCCCAGTATATGAGCATGCATGGATATTTTCTCATGTATTTATCAAGTTGTTTTTTTTTTTTTTCTCCCATAGCTAGTTCCCCAAACAGTGCCCAGGCAGCATTTATACTATGTGTGAGTCTGTTTTTATTTGACACTATTGTATTTTTCCCCCTCTCTAAAATTAATTCCTCTATAGTGTCTGAATGGGGTTTTTATCAATTAGCTTTCACTAGGAAAATCTTTTCCTGTCTAATATAGAATAATGATTTTTTTTCATCTGTCAAGGGGCTTATTAATAAATGCCACCAGTGGGGTTAGAACATTCTCTGGTGTTTGCCTTAGGGGAACAAGGGGATTGTCGGAAATCCTAGCCAAACTGAACCATAATTAGAGAGAAAATGTTAGCAATTAGAACTATACATTAGGCTTTAATTTCCTTCCATGAAAAAGTCAAGGGTGGCATTTTTATTCCATTTTTAGGTGCAGCCAGATGGATTGTTCATTACAGGATAATTTCCACCGACCCTCTGCATTTCTCAGAGTAACAAAGCAGCTGAGAGCACTGTGCAGCCCCTGGCTCGGATTTTATTTTATTTTATTGTGGGGGTGGTGAGTGGAAGGAGAGGTTGAGCAGTTATCAATTTCCTACGGTTATTGACATGTTTGGGAATCTTTTTATATGGGGAATAATTTCAGGTCAAGAAAGCAACTGGAATAATTTTAGACCAAGAGAACAGAACACAAACACATTAATGTAATTCACTTTCCTATCCTTGCCTAAATGTATCACACTGCTATGCCTTTAACAATCTCCATGTTACAAAAATTCCCCTTTCCTCTTTCTACCTTTAGTTTTTCCTAATGACCAAAATAAACATTTTAACTTATTGATTTAAAAAGAAGTCTTCTCAACCCAGATCATATAGCTCTAGTCTAATTCCAATCTAATTGCTGCAAAGCTTCCAAGTGTACCGAATGCACTTGAAGATATGGGGTATCCATCATCATTTTTCCTTTTCATCTCACACTCAAGTGGCATTTTCTTTGCCTCTTTTTTTTTTTTTTAAGGTTTTATTTATTTATTTGAAAGAGAGAGCATGAACAGTGGGAAGGGACAGAGGGAGAGGGAGCAATAGACTCTCTGCTGAAAAAGAAGCCCAAGGAGGGGCTCCATCCCAGGACTCCAGGATTATGACCTGAGATGAAGGCGGACGCTTAACCAACTGAGCCACCCATGTGCCCCTCAAATGGCATTTTCTTATTAACTGTCCTATCCAGTTTTCTTTTTATCTCGTGAATTTGGGGCCAAGATGTTGAGGACCATTTAAAATAAATGTGTTTATTTTGAGGTTAACAATGTTGTCATGAGGAAACCCCCCCAACCACCTTCTAGTTACTTTTTATTACAATGAATCAATGAATCAAAATCAGCCAGAGCTTCCTTTGATTTTGAAAATATAGTTGAAGGTACTTTTTTTTTTTTTAAAGATTTTAAAGATTTTTAAAAAGTTTTCTCTTTAAACTAAGGATGAGAAGAATGAGAAGTATTTCCCCTACATTTTGTATTCTACCAGATTTCAACTAGTTTTGCATGCTTCTTGTGGAAAACAATCACAAAAAAATCCCATACTTTTGTCAACTGAAAATGCCGCAGTTCTGTAGCCATGTGACAGAAAGCATTTTTTCCTCATAAAAACTATATTATGTAAACAAAATGAAACATTACTGAGCTCTTGATTTTTATTTTTTCCATATTTAAAAATTTAAATCCAATTAATTAATATAGTGTATTATTCGTTTTAGAGGTAGAATTGTATGTAACACCCAGTGCTCATTACGTCACGTGCTGTCCTTAATGCCCATCATCCAGTAACCCCATCCCCCTGGCTCTCTCCCCTCCATCAATCCTCAGGTTATTTCCTGTGATTGAGTCTCCTACAGTTTGTCTCCCTTCCTGATTTTGTCTTGTTTTGTTTTTTCCTCCTCTTTCTTAAATCCCACATACGAGTGAAATCTAATGATCTTTGTCTTTCTCTGCTTGACTTATTTCACTTAGCATAATACCCTCTAGTTCAATCCATCTTATTACAAGTAGCAAGATTTCTTTCTTTCTTTTTTGATGGCTGAGTAATATTCCATTGTATATATTCACCACATCTTCTTTATCCACTTCTCTGTCAATGGACATCTGGGCTCTTTCCATAGTTTGGCTATTGTGGACATTCCTGCTATGATATCCCTTCGGATCACTACATTTGTATCTTTGGGGTAAATACCCAGTAGTGCAATTGCTGGGTCATAGGGTAGTACTATTTTTAACTTTTTGAGGGACCTCAGTACTATTTCCCAGAGTGGCCACACCAGCTTGCATTCCCGCCAATAGTGTAAGAGGGTTACCCTTTCTCCACATCCTTGCCAACATCGGTTGTTTCCTGACTTATTAATTTTAGCCATTCTGACTGGTGTGAGGTGGTATCTCACTGTTGTTTTGATTTGTATTTCCCTGATACTGAGTGTTGTTGAGCACTTTTTCATGTGTCTGTTGGCCATTTGGATGTCTTCTTTGCAGAAATGTCTGTTCATCTCCTCTACCCATTTCTTGATTGGATTCTTTGTTCTTTTGGTATTGAATTTGATAAATTCTTTATAGATTTTGGATACTAGCCCTTTATCTGATAAGACATTTGTGAATATCTTCTCCCATTCTGTCAGTTGTCTTTTGGTTTTGTTGACTGTTTCCTTTGCTGTGCAGAAGCTTTTTATCTTGATGAAGTCCCAGTAGTTCATTTTTGACTTTGTTTCCCTTGCCTTTGGAGACAGTTGTGTCTACCAAGAAGTTGCTGTGGCCGAGGTCAAAAGGTTGCTACCTGGGTTCTTCTCTAGGATTTTGATGGATTCCTGTCTCATATTTAGGTCTTTCATCCATTGTGAGTCTATTTTTTTGTGTGGTATAAGGAAATGGTCCAGTTTCATTCTTCTGCATGTGGCTGTCCAATTTTCCCAACACCATTTGTTGAAGAGACTGTCTTTTTCCATTGGATATCTTTCCTGATTTGTTGAAGATTAGTTGATCAGAGAGTTGATGGTCCATTTCTGGGTTCTTTATTCTGTTCCATTCATCTGTGTGGCTGTTGAACTTTTAATTTTGAAATGTTTAGGTGGCAAGTTTATTTAAACAGTGCTCTGCTGGGGCGCCTATCTGGCTTTAGTTGGGAGACATTGGGACTCTTGATGTCGGGTGGTGTTTGAGTCTCACATTGAGGGTAGAGATGACTTTTTTTTTCTTCCCAAAGAGTATTCTGCCTAAAGGACAAGTTCAACTTCAGCATTTTACCTTTCCTAAGTTACCTTATAGAGGAACTCTTTATTTTATTTTATTTTTTTAAGATTTTATTTATTTGTCAGAGAGAGAGAGCACAAGCAGGGGTAACAGCAGATGGAGAGGGAGAAGCAGGCTCCCTGCTGAGCAAGGAGCCCAATGTGGGACTTGATCCCATGACGCTGGGATCATGACCTGAGCCGAAGGCATTTAACCGACTGGGCCACCAAGGAGTCCCTAGAGGAACCCTTTAAAAGAAAGGAATTCACAGAAGAAAATTTAGAGTTAGGGTTTAATAGTATTTTGCATTTCATTCATTCCTTATAAGAGGCAAACCTCTTTTTTTTTTTTTTTTAACTACTTATAACAGTTCTACCTCAAAGGTCACTAGTTTTGAGTTCCCCATCTGACCCCAACTGACCTTCTTTTGTTTTCCTTTTCTTTCATTTCTCTTGATTTTGTTCTTTGTTTACATGAGAGACTCTTTTCTCCCCATCCTTTTCTCCCTCCCTTCTTCCCTTCCTTATTTCCATAATTATTGAGTGAGAGTTTATTGTGTGCCAGGACCAACCCTTGGAGATTCAAAGATTAATCTGACATGCTTCCTGCCTGGGTTGAGCCTTCTGTCCAGTGCGGGTCTGTCCATTGGTTTTCATATTGGGAGTCCATTCTTGGTGACTGGGACTGTCTTTCTGGAGCCCTGAGGGGGGCTCTGGGCTCATGTCTAGTCTTGGTAAGAAAGGGTGCCAAGATCAATTAGTGATGTCTGCCAATGGCCTGGGAACAGAAGAGTTGGCATGTGTGCCATGCCCTTGCCAACCCCTAATCCAAGAGAACCAAAGTTTTCTCCTCTGTCCAATCTGACCCTCAAGTTGACCACTTTAAAAGATGCTATAGTTATCATTCTTGTCTACCTCACTCCCTTATGTTTTAGCCAAGTGCCCATTATATTGTTCTCTAAATCATGTTCACCACTGCCAATTAATTTCTCTCTTTTTCCCTAGGCTATCACGTTTTGCTAGAGAAAGACATGAAACCATTCTTACTCAGTTAATTAAAAATTCATGCTACCAAACTTCCTCTCTTTCTTTTTACTGCTCTGTACTCTTGTTCTTACTCTCTTGGAGATTCACTAATGAGTTTCCTACCTTGGTTTTTATATTTTTGGAACTCACTGCTTAATCTTCCCTTGCTCTTGATTTCAGATAATCTTGCCTCCCACTTTACTGAGAATTTCAAGACCATCTGTAAATCTCCTTCAATTTCCTATTCCCTTCCTCAATGTTTCTCTATTTTCCTTCATCCATTGCTGCTTCTGCCCTTTTGTCTCAAAGGATGATGCATCCCCCTTATTTCTAGATTGAAACTAACCAACTCATCCAGGACTTTTCTCTATAATTTCTGTTCTGTTACTTGAAACTCAAAATTCTCTTGCCATGGGTTCTTTAGTGTAGAGAAAGTGAAAAATAAAATATAGAGATGAATATGACAAATATGGATGTTTCCAATACCCAGCAATGACCATTGTCACCATCATGATACTTTGGCTTGTCTTTTTCCTAATAAAAAGAAAAGTTGCAGGGTGCCTGGCTGACTCATTCCGCAGAACATGCAATGCCTCATCTCAGGGCTGTGAGTTCAAGCCCCACACTGGGCACAGAGATTACTTAAAAGTAAAAAAAAAAACCAAACAAGAAAATTTACAGATAAAATTGAAGTTCCCTTTGACCCACATCCTCAGTCCTATTCCCTTCTTTCCCTTCTCAGAAGCAACCCTATTATGTATGATTTTTCTGTGTATTCTCTAAAGTTATTCAAGTATACATTCATATGTGTGTAGACATAAGTAACATATAGGATTATGGAGTGGAAAATTTAAGAACCTACGCATTTAATGTTTTACCCCCTACATTCTTCCTTCCTTTCCCTCCACAAGATGTTTCTGTCCTCTCTGTCTTGGTGCATGCAAATCAAATTGTAAGCTCCCTGAGGGCAGGGTTCTAGGCTTGCTTATCTCCAAATCCCCAGAACCTAGTACAGTATTTGGCATATAGAAGGTATTCAGTATGTAATCACTCATTTTTATTTACTTCTTAATTAATTTATTTAAAATTTAAAAAAAAAATTCATTTTAAGTAGGCTCCTCTCCCAATATGGGGCTTGAACTTACAAATCAAGAGTGACATTCCGGGCGCCTGGGTGGCTCAGTGGGTTAAGCCGCTGCCTTCGGCTCAGGTCATAATCTCGGGGTTCTGGGATCGAGTCCTGCATCGGGCTCTCTGCTCAGCGGGGAGTCTGCTTCTCTCTCTTTCTGCCTGCCTCTCTGTCTACTTGTGATCTCTCTGTCAAATAAATAAATAAATAAATCTTTAAAAAAAAAAAAAAAGAGTGACATTCCTGAGGCACCTGGGTGGCTCAGTTGGTTAAGCATCTGCCTTCAGTTCAGGTCATGATCTCGGGGTCCTGGGATCGAGCCCTGCGTTGGTCTCCCTGATCACCGGGGAGCCTGCTTTTCCCTCTCTCCCCTGCTCATGCTCTATCTCTTGCTATCTCTCTCTCTCAAATAAATAAATAAAATCTTAAAAAAAAAAAAAAAAGAGTTGCATTCTCTGCCTATCACGCTAACCAGGTCCCCCAGCTCATTTTTTTTTTCTTTTAAAGAAGTAACACTTCTTTCTTTCTTTCTTTCTCTTCAAATAATTTATCTATTTATTTGAGACATAGACAGAGAGAGAGCATGGGAGAGAGAGCTCAAGTAAGGGGGAGGGGCAGAGGAAGAAGCAGACTCCAGGACCTCAGGATCATGACCTGAGCCAAAGGCAGAGGCTTAACCAACTAGCCACCCACGTGTCTCCCACCTAGCTCATTTTTAACTGTTATGTACTAATCAACTGTATGACAATAGTAAATATCACATTTTATCTATTTGCTCCCTCACTGGTGGATAGTTTAGGTTTAGGTCATTTCTTTTTCCTTTTTTTTTAAGATTTTATTTATTTATTTTACAGAGAGAGATCACAAGTAGGCATAGAGGCAGGCAGAAAGAGGGAGGAAGCAGGCTCCCCACTGAGCAGAGAGCCTGAAACAATAATTTTATCTTATTCTTTCATCTCAACTTTTCAAAATAATAATCTACTGGGCCCAGGATCCATCATGCTTAATGCTTGAATGAGCTAACCTCTGAATTTTAAGTTATATTAGTCAATTAGTCCTTCCTTTTAAAGATGATTACTGAGGCACCTTGATGTCTTGGTTAAATGTCCAACTCTTGATGTTGACTCAGGTCATGATCTCAAGGTCCTGAGATCGAGCCCTGCATCTGGCTCTGTGCTGGGCATGGAGCCTGCTTAAGATTCTCTCTCTCGGTCTCCCTCTGCCCTTCTTCTACACCCCATGTTCATGCTCTCTCTTTCTAAAAAAAAAAAAAAAAAAAAAAAAAAGATAATTACTATCTATATTATATATGTATATAGTAAATATCTACTGCATATATGCTATAAATACAATAGTAGATATAGTAATTTTTCCACTATGTTTATAGTATTATTTAGTAATAGTATTAATAATATTACCCATCACTACCATCATTACTACCCTGCATGAGGATAACCACTACTCTGATTTGTAACAGTGCAGATCGTATATGAGTTTATATGAGAGAGAGCAATTGTGGAGTCTTGGCAGGTCCGAAGTCTGCAGGGCAGTCCAGCAGGCTGGAGACACAGGGAATTTGATGTTGCATCTCAAGTCTAAATGCAGTCTGGAAGGATTTCCTCTTTTTCAGGGGACCTCAGTCTTTTTCTCTTAAAACCTTCAACTGATTGGCCCACCCATATTATGGAGGTTGATCTGCCTTATTCAAAATCTTCTCATTTGGGGCACCTGGGTGGCTCAGTGGGTTAAGCCTCCGACTTCGGCTCAGATCATGATCTCAGGGTCCTGGGATCAAGCCCTGCATCGGGCTCTCTGCTCAGCGGGGAGCCTGCTTCCCCCTCTCTCTCTACTTGTGATATCTCTCTCTCTGTGTCAAATAAATAAAATAAAATCTCTCAAAAGTAAAAAAAAAAAAAAGAAAAAAAACACCCCCAAACCAAAATCTACTCATTTTTTAGAAGTTTTATTTATTTAAGTAATTTCTACACCCAGTGTGGGGCTCAGTCTTGCAACCCTATGATCAAGAGTCATATGCTCTACTAATTCAAATCTGGGCTCCAGACAATACGTTTTTCAAGCTTCTTTTAATCCATAGATTTTCCCAGCCATATCTCTGTCTCTTTTTCCCTGTTGTAATTTATTTGTTGAAGAAGCTAGGTCCTTTGTACTGATTTTTTTTTTCCCCCTGAATTCTCATGGTGTCATTCAATTTTTTCCCCCCTGTAAATTAATAGTTGGATCTAAAGGCTTAATTAGATGCAGGTTTGCAATTTTTGACCAGTTTACTCACAAGTAGATTTTTATTCTTTTTTTTTTTTTTAAAGATTTTTATTTATTTGACAGACAGAGATCATAAGTAGGCAGAGAGGCAGTCAGAGAGAGGGGGAAGCAGGCTCCCTGCTGAGCAGAGAGCCCGATGTGGGGCTGGATCCCAGGACCCTGAGATCATGACCTGAACCGAAGGCAGAGGCTTAACCCACTGAGCCACCCAGGCCCCTAGATGTTTATTCTTTTATCAGAAGGCGCATAATGTTTGATTGTCTATCTTTGTGATGTTACCAATCACTGAAGCTTGGTACATAGAACCATGAATTCGTTAGGTGATTGCAAAATGACAGCGTTTGATTCTATTATTTCTTCTTCATTCCTTAGCTGTAATGCTCCTAAAAGAGGAAATTCTCTCTCTTAAAAAAAAAAAGAAAAAGAAAGAAAGGAAGGAATAAAAAGAGAAAGACGTAAAGAAATTCTCACTGTATACTAACTGATTAATTAGTAGCATAGAGTGTATAAGGAAGGCAAGATAAACATTTGTTTCTTTCTCCTTGTTTACCCGCTTTCAAACGATGAACTTGGTTGATGAGCATCTTCTAAAAGTGACCATTCTGGCAGCACCTGGGTGGCTCAGTCAGTTGCACGTTGGATTTTTGTTTTTCAACTCAGCTTAGGACTTCAGGATGGTGAAATCAAGCCCTGGGGCAGGCTCCTCGATCAGGGGGGGTTTGCTTCTCTCCCTCTCCCTCTGCCCCACCACCCCCAACTGCACTCTCTCTCTTTCTCTCAAATAAATAAATAAACCTTTTTTTTTGTAAGACTCTCTGTCTCTCAAATAAATAAATAAATCTTTTAAAAAACGATTATATAAGAAAAGAATAGCCCAAGTTGATTTCTCTACATTTACGCTAGACAATTGTCCTTGATCTTCCAAAAATGTATCTGATCATAAAATCCAAGATTTTTGTAATGCAATGCATCCATGAGTGTTTAGATTGATTCCAATATCCCAGTTACTAATGGCAAATATATGCTATTCATCAACTATGCCTCATAATGACAATCTCTGGGAAGTGAAGCCCTTGCCAAGACATTTTTTTTTTTTTTAGATTTTATTTATTTATTTAACAGAAATTACAAGTAGGCAGAAAGGCAGGTAAAGAGGGAGAGGGGGAAGCAGGCTCCCCGCTGAGAAGAGAGCCCGATGTGGGGCTCTAACCCAGGACCCTGAGATCATGACCCGGGCCGAAAGCAGAGGCTTAACCCACTGAGCCATCCAGGTGCCCTGAGAATTTTGACCCAATAGAATATTAGCGACATCTTTGAAGAAATTACAAAAAATCCCCCCTGTGAATCATCCCTTTGAACTTTGACATAACTTTATCGTAGGTATGGTCCAAGGACTTTAGTTTAGAACAGCCCTGTCCAGTAAGGTAACTGGTAGGTACATGTAGCCAAAATGAGATAAAATGAAATATTAAGCTCCTTAGTCACACTAACTAATTTCTAGTACTCAGTGGTCATATGACTAGTGGCTGCCATGTATGGCGTGCACATTATTTAAAACCCTTCTATCACTGCAGAAAGCTCTAACAGATGGCACTGGTTTAGGAAGTCACAGATATCTCTCAAAGGCAATACAACCTTTTGATCTTCATGGCACTCCTGATGAACCTTAATTTTGTTGATGGCAAAGATGATGATGATGATTGAGAGTTAAAATAATAATAAAAAAATACCATTACCATTTAAGAAATATTTTATTTTTTTAAGGATTTTATTTACTTGCTAGAAAGAGAGAGAGCACAAGCAGAGGGAGCAGTAGTCAGAGGGAGAAGCAGGCTCCTGGCTGAGCAAGCTTTTAACTGGCTGAGGCACCCAGGCTCCCCTATTACCATTTTTTAAAATAATACACCAGGCACTGTACTAATTTCCCTTCACAGACATCTCATTTTCTCCTCTCTTCAACATTGTGCCATAGGTGCCATTACCTCCATTTTACAATGGAGGAAACTGAGGATTTGCAGGAGTCCAGGGCCACATAATTAGTATATATAGGACTAGAGCTGGTATTCAGAGCAATCTATCTGACTCCAAAGTCCATGTGTTAAGTCAGTCTACCATACACCCTCTCTAATTATACTAAAAAGTGACATAAATTAAGATGAATTATGGATGCATAACATAAAACTTCTCCAGCCTTTAACTGTTTTCAGCTAACATAGCCCAAGAAAATTAAGTCAAATCTTGATTTTTGAACATAAAAGAGTATCTTAAAACTCATATTCATGTAAAAGAAGGATGTAATTTCACATTTTAAAAAGGCCTAAACTGGTGTTCAGAATGGAAATGGCCTGAGCTATGACTGATTTGCAAAGTTTTCATTAGAATAGATGATACACTGATTAATGACTTGGATTCTGATGGCAGCAGGAGTGCCTTTGCCAACCTCTACCTGTAATCTTGAGCAAATCCTTCACTGTGTAATGTATTATCTGTAAAGTGGGAGTACAAGCGCTATTTACCGCAAAGGACAGTTGTGGGATTAAAAATGAAGAGGGAGAAATCAGAGGGGGAAGACACACCATGACAGACTTTGGACTCCAGGGAAACAACTGAGGGTTTCAGAGTTAGCCCGGTGATGGGTATTCAGGAGGGCACGTATTGCATGGAGCACGTGTTATACAAAGACAGTGAATCATGGAACACTACATCAAAAACGAATGATATACTGTATGGTGACTAACATAACATAATAAGAAAATTTTTTTAAAAAGAGAGATCATGCAAGCAAAATGCTTCACATCATGCATGGCTTAGAGTAAATGCTCTGTAATTCATATTTTCTTATTCTTATTATTTACTAACATCTTTCTTTGCAACAGACATGGGATTCCAAATGGCTAGGCCAGGATGAGGTCAGTTGGCCTTATGCTAGTTGGGGGCCCCATCTAGGACTTTATTAGTCCTCTGCAGGCCCACCTCAATAGTTAAGAAAGACACCATGTCGCTTCCAATCTATCCCAAAGGAGAAAGTACCCACAAGGATGACTAAAAGCCAGGGTCTTGCCTGAACTGAGCTAATGACTAGATCAAAGGGTCTTAGTCACAGCTGCACATTAGAATCTTCTGAAGAGCTTTTGAAAAATAATCTCCAGATGAATTAAATCAGAATCTCTGGGTCTAGGGCCTAGAATCAGTATTTTTAAAAAGAGATCCCCCACATGATTTTAGTATACAGTTAGGGTTGAGAGTGATTTTACCCAATGGTGTGTAATGTCATGTCAGCCCTCAGGCATGAACTCCTTAGCCTCTGGTCTCCCACCCACATATGTCTCTTCAGGGGCAGCCATCTCCCTTTTCTGAAGATGAGGTGTCTTTTTCGTTACAAAGCTGAAGTCTCCCCCCCCCCATTGTGTCCTGCCTCTTTGAGGATCAAGTTCTACTAATTACTTTTCTCCCTGTATCTTCATCCTGTGTGCTTTCCAGGGTATTCAAATTCCTCATGCGCACGTGTGCAGATCCCCCCCCCCTCACCCACACACCCTAGAACCAAATCAAACCAAAATAAAAAGACCCTTTCATCATTCAGTGTCCCCCACGCCCCTCTGACTACTGTCAGATGAAGTGTTACAGTTCACAGTCCTTCAGTTTATAGTCCAGCTTTCAGAAAACCCTCTCTCCAGCCACGTTCCTCACACCGCACTTCCTGTTTGATCTATCCCCCACTCCAGGCTGGCCCTGCTCCGTCTCCCTGAAACTGTTCTCAGAAATGTCAGTAAGGGCTGCTGCTGTCTTATAGTTCTCACCTAATAAGACACTGCTGACTTCACTCTCATTCTTTTTTTTTTTTCCTCCCATTTTATTGGGGTAAAATACTCATAATAGAAGATCTGTATTTAAACAATTTTAAAGAGTATATATGGCATTCAATACATGCATAATGTTATACAGCCATTATCACTATCTAGTTCCAGAGCTTTTCATCCTCAAAGACAGAAAACCCATATCCGTATAAGCAGTCACTCTCCACTCGCCAGCTCCCAATAGCCTCTGCCAACTACTAACCTCTAGGGAATTTCTTATTCTGCCTATTGTCTGCAATACAATGAGTGACCTTTTGCGACTGGCTTCTTTCATTTAGCATGTTTTCAGAGTCCACCGTGTTGTGGCTTGTATCAATACTGCATTCTTTTTATAGCTGAATAATACTCCACTGTATGGACATACCGCATTTGTTTTTCCGTTCATCTGTTGATGCACATTTGGGTCATTTCCACCTTTTGGCTATTATTGACTAGAGCTGCTATGAACATTCATACATGTTTTCTGTTTGAACACTCATGTTCAAGTCTCTGGGATCTATTCCTAGGAGTAGAGTTGCTAAGTCCACTGGTAATAGTTAAGTTTAACATATTGAGGCATCACCAGACTGTTTTCCACCATGTTGTGCAATATTATATTGCCACCAGCCATATATGAAAGTTCCAATTTCTCCACATCCTTGCCAACACTTGTTTTATTTTGTTTCAAATTATGGCAATCCCAGTGGGTATAAAGTGGTATCTTATTACAGGTTTGATCTGCATTTTCAAATGATGTTGAGCATCTTTTCATATGCTTGTTAGCCACTTGTATATCTTTTTGGGGACATGTGTATTCAAGTCATTTGTCTGTTTTTAAATTGAGTTGTTTATCTTTTTGTTGTTGAGTTTCTCATTTAAAAAAAAAAAAAAGATCTTATTTTTAATTAATCTCCATACGCAGTGTGGGGCTTGAGCTCACAACCCTGAGATCAAGAGTCACATGCTCTTCCTATTAAGCCAGCTGGGCACCCCTCATTTTTTTTTTAAAAGATTTTATTTATTCATTTGACAGACAGAGATCACAAGTAGGTGGAGAAGCAGGCAGAGAGAGAAGAGGAAGCAGGTTCCCTTGCTGAGCAGAGAGCCCGATGTAGGGCTCGATCCCAGGACCCTGGGATCATGACCTGAGCCAAAGGCAGAGGCTTTAACCCACTGAGCCACCCAGGCACCCCTCCCATTTTTTTTATTATAAATGAATGGCACCAGTGTCTATCAATCATATTGCCCAAGCAAAACTCTGGTGAGTTATTTCAGGATTTTCTTTTTCCCTTCTATTCATATTTAATCAATTAATAGCTACTGTTGATATTGATTTCTAAGGGTATCTTTTATCTTTTTTCCCTCTGTTCAAACCTCAGTACCTCTGTTATGGTTCAGATCTCCAATATTGCCTGGACTATTGTACTTGGTCATTTTTCTTTCTGCCTCCAGATGTGTCCTCTCCCAATTTAGCCTATACATTTTTTAAAAATTTTATTTATTTATTTGACCCAGAGAGAGAGAGAGAGATATCACAAGTAAGCAGAGCAGAGGCAGAGGGAGAGGGGGAAACAGGTTCCCTGATGAGCAGGAAGCCCAATGCGGGGCTCGATTCTAGGACCCTGAGATCATGACCCAAGCCGAAGGCAGAGGATTAACCCACTGAGCCACCCAGGTGCCCCTATACATTTTCTAAATAAAAAACTGATCATGCTACTTGAAATTCTTCAAGTAACCTGTATAGTATATGGAATTAAAATTACATTTTTAAAAAATGTAAGCATTACACTCAACTTGGGGGTTGAAGTTATGACCCCAAAATCAAGAGTTGCATGCTTTACTGACTGAGCCAGCCAGGCAGTCCCATTTTTTTTTTTTTTTTTTT
>NC_081569.1:103202500-103210985 GCF_022355385.1 Mustela nigripes
TTTTTTTTTTGATTTGACAGAAAGAGAGACACAAGAGAGTGATTACAAGCAGGAAAAGTGGGAGAGAGAGAAGCAGGCTTCCCACTGAGCAGGACCCAGGAATCATGACCTGAGCCGAAGGCAGATGCCTAAATACTGCGCCACCCAGGTGCCCCAGGAACTGCCAAAGTTTTAATTTTTAATATTTAACAGCAGAACAGACTGAGGTCCAAGATGTGAAGTTACCATGTTCAAGAAACTGGGTGGAAAATCACTCTATAAACTAACTATATATTATGTGATAGAAGAATACATACTTTATAAAAAATTGAACTCATTTTTAAAGATTATTTATTTATTTGAGAGAGAGCATGAGCAGGAGGGATGAGCAGAGGGAAAGGGAAAACAGACTCCCTACTGAGCAGTGAGACTGACGCAGGGCATGATCCTCGGACCCTGAGACTAGGACGTGAGCCAAAAGCAGCCGCTCAACAAACTGAGACACCAGGTATCACCCCTCCCCACAGAAATTGAATTCTTTTTTTTTTTTTTAAAGATCTTATTTATTTATTTGACAGAGATCACAAGAAGGCAGAGAGGCAGGCAGAGAGAGAGGAGGAAGCAGACTCCCTGCGGAGCAGAGAGCCTGATGTGGGGCTCGATCCCAGGACCCTGGGATCATGACCCAAGCTGAAGGCAGAGGCTTTAACCCACTGAGCCACCCAGGTGCCCCCCAAAATTGAATTCTTAAGACATTCTTCAGCATAGCATAAAATGAATTTTGTGATTTGTCTGCAGAATCCTGTTCATACTTCCTTTTTCTTAAAAGATTTTGTTTATTTATTTGAAGGAGAGAGATAGAGCATAAGTCGGGGGGAGAGGTAGAGAGAGAGGGAGAAACAGACTCCTTGTTGAGCAGGGAGCCCAGAAAAGGGCTCAATCCCAGGACACTGAGATCATGACCTGAGCCAAAGGCAGAGGCTTTAACCCACTGAGCCACCCAGGCACCCCCAAATTTTGTTTATTTATTTGAGAGAGAGACAGAGAGAACCCGAGCAGGGGGAAGGGCAAAGGGAGAGGGAGAGGGACAAGCAGACTTCCCAACACAGGGCTCCACCCCAGGACCTCGAGATCACAACCTAAGCTGAAGTCAGACACTTGACTGAGCCACCCAGGCACTCTCCATACTTCGTTTTCTATGCTACTTTCGTATTTTATGTTCCAACAGTAATAAACTACTTGTATTTTCTTAAGCAAGCCAAATTATGCATGTCTCCATGTCTTAATATGTGACATTCCCTCTACCTGAGTTACCTTTTTTTGCTTCTTTTTATTCTTAACTCATTTTTCAAGCTCCATCTCAAAAGATACCTTCTCTATGAAGTCTTCCAGACTCCATCATAGAACCTTAATTTCCGTCTTATATTTCCATTGTGCACTGCACATACTTACAACGTAGAGATTACCTTATTGTAATTTAATTTTTTAAAAAGATTTTATTTATTTATTTGACAGAGAGAGAGATCAGAAGTAGGCAGAGAGGGAGGCAGAGAGAGAGAGAGAGAGAGGAAGCAGGCTCCCTGCTGAGCATGGAGCCTGATGCAGGGCTCCATCCCAGGACCCTGAGATCATGATCTGAGCAGAAGGCAGAGGCTTAACCCACTGAGCCATGCAGGCGAACTAAAACTCTTGAATGAAATTAAACAATAATTAACAGCAGGTCCATCACCACCAGAAAATAGTATATTTGTCTGTCATCATAAAAAAATCTGTAGAACTAGTTTCAAAGGGACATAAATATTCCTTAGTCTTCCATCTTTTGTAAGCAAGCTCTACGTATTAAATTTCCTCTTCAGGGACAGAATTTTTTCCTTTACCATTAACAAATGAGTCTATTTGAAAGTGTTGCTAAAAACTTTCATATTATATATCTTATAAGAACTTTCATATGTATCTCAGAGTTGTCCCTTAAACAAGGTATTTTGATAACTCCAAATAGCTATTTTGGAAGTATAATCACAACTTTTTTATGGTATCAGTTTCCTTAAAAAATCTTGTAATGAATTTCCTTTATTTGTTTGAGGACTCTATTTGGCATTGGCTGGTCCCAGAGCATAGCGCTTTTATTTGATAAGTAAGAGTGATTATATTTTGCTTGACTTTAATGTCATTGTCTCTTGTTTAGGAACTGTCCTTCTTGGTCATGTTAATGGTTAATGGATAAAATTATTTGGAAAAGAAATTTCTTGCTACTCTGAGTAATGGCAGAGTAAAAAAATCAACCAAAGTAAAGACAGTAATATCTTCAGCCTAAAAATCTGGTCATTCTATCACACTGTTAGTACCTGTGCTTACTGGTCTTTCATGATTGAAATGGAGGTGAGAAAACTCAGCTGTCTTTTTGGTTCTGGAGGGTAGTGTGAGAATTAGGGTGATAAGAGACCATGGAACTTGCCAGTCAACAGGTTGGAGTTTCTCTCCTTTAATGACTAATGTAGAACATTTTGGCAAAACCAGCATATTTCTTACCAGGTGGCTGAAACTTTGTCCTCTAATGCAGTTCAGAGGCCAAAGAGAAATGGGTGTAGCTCTCCCACAGACAGCCTTAAATCACTGCCACCAGCTTCATCCTTGTTTCCATGATGCTGTGAAGAAAAGAAGAACTGGCTTTCTCCTACTAAATTAACCCATCTATTGGGAGCCATGTGGAGAGAGAGAAAGAGTGAATACCATGAGAGAAAAGAGAGAGAAGAAAGAGAACACGAAGGGAGGAGAATTCTAGGGAGGGAAGGAAGAATGGCGGGGGTGGGCACCAGGCTGGGTCTGGCGGCAGAGCATGCGATTCTTGATCTCAATGTCATGAGTTCATGCCCCACACTGGGAGTAGAGCTTACCTGAAAAAAAAAAACAAAAAACTGGATTTAATAAAAACTTAAAAAGAACATTATTTTTAAAAATGGCAGGTGTAGAGGAAGAGGAAATGGAGAGAAAGGACAAAAAAGGAAGAAAAATGTGTGTGTGTGTGTGTGTGTCTAAGTAGAGACAGAAACAGAGAGTCATGGCTGGGGGTTGGGGAGAGGCAGAGAAAAAAGAACAGAAAAGATAATAGATGATATCCAGTGGATTCTCTAGCAGCTTTCACTTGATCAAAATAAGGAGAGATAAATGAAAGTCTTCCCTGAAAAGTTCTCTCAAGTTATTTTTCCTTGAAAGTGAGGTAAAATGTCAACATTTCTACTAGGAAATTTAATAACTCAAGACAGAGTATATATTGTTACTTGGCCTTCACTTAATAATGATTTCAAAAATCTAGAATAGGAATAATTTTATTTAAAAGTGCTGGCCATATTAGAGCCACCTGGCTGGCTCAGTTGGTAGAGCATGTGGTTCTAGATCTTGGGGTTTTGAGTTCTAGCTCCACTTTGGGCACAGAGTTTACTAAAAATAAACAAAGAAAGAAGGAAATAAAAGTGGACCTGGCTGACTCAGTCAGTAGAGCATGAGCCTATCGATCTCTCAGGGTTTTGAGTCTCAGAGACTCAAGATTACTTAAAAAAAAAAAAAAAAAAAGGTGTTGACAATATCAGATCATAACACTTTTCTCCCAAGCAGAAGAAATAAAATACAACAACCAAATATACAAAACCAAAGCTCATTTTCTCCCACAGAATATAATGCCATTTTTCAGAAGAGAGGGAAGAAGTCCGCACCTTTTCCTTTTCCCCTTACTGATGTAAATGAGTGTTCCTATCCTCTTGAGTAGGCAGACTTCATAGACCAAGGCTGACCAAGACCTTATGTAGGTCTCTTTGTTAGATGCTTGACCAGCATCCATTTCACCCTTCACCCTTCCCAATAGTCTCTAGTTCCCTTTTCCTTTGGGATCTATGTAATTTTGTGGAAGCTGACCTCATTGCTTCCCTGTCAGAGGTAGGACAGGCCAAGCCAATCACCACATTCTATCTTCTTGACTATAGCAATGGAAGAAAGGGTCGACATGTAAACTGAGTAGACCACACAATGGCTATGGAGAGATTTCTGGGAATGCTGGAACAAAATTGTTCTCTCTGACACAAAAAAAGAAGGCCTATGGCTCCAGAAACCATGAGTAGCCATTTTAGGACTAGGATTGGAGCCAGTCTTAGGACATGGAATGGGGAAAGAACCCAGGTATTCTGGATATCCATGAGACATTGGATCAAGCTTCATCTACAACATCCCTATCACTTGATTTTTTAGCTATATGAGCCGATATTCTTTTTTTTTTTTTTAAAGATTTATTTATTTGAAAGAGAGAAAGAGTTTGGGGCAGAGGGAGAGGGAGAGAGAAATTCAACAGACTCTGCTGAGTGAGGCTCTGTCTCACAACTCTGAGATCAAGACCCGAGCCAAAAGCAAGAGTTCAACGCTTCCCTGACCATGACACCTAGGTACTCCAGTAAATATTCTTTACTTTATTATTTACTATCAACCTGGGTGGAATATAAATGTTTTCCTTTCAGTAAAGAGATTATGCCACCAGAAAGAGCCATTAGTATGCTTTCTGTTTTAAGTAGTGATGATGGTTCTTTTTGACAAGATTATGGGGCAAGCAGCAGCAGAATTTTATATTGGGAAGGTATTTTCAAATATTGCAGAAAAAAGAATGTCTTCAGGTATTGGTCAAGGCACTTCAGTCTGGTATTTTTCTGAAAAAGCCCCTCTTGCCATAACATGTTAAAGTTCTTTCATGATTAAAATTCTGGGGGCATCTGGGTAGCTCTGTTGGTTAAGTGTCTGCTTTCGGCTCAGGTCATGATCCCAGAGTCCTGGGATCCAGCACCCTGTCAGGCTCCCTACTCAGCAGGGAGCCTGCTTCTCCCTCTCCCTCTACATATCCCTCCGCTTGTGTTCTCCCTCTCAAATAAATAAATAAATAAATAAAATCTTGAAAAATGTAATAAAATTCTGACAATTGTAACTTGTTTCTGTTTTATTTATCATCTATAATATGTGAAAAAAATTGATGTATAAAAATTTACTAAGAAGTATTGTGAAGGGACTCCTGGGTGGCTGAGTCAGTTAAGCATCTGCCTTCAGCTCAGGTCATGATGATTCCAGGATCCTGGGTTCGAGTCCCACATCAGGCTCCTTGGTCAGCAGGGAGCCTGCTTCTCCATCTGCCTGCTGCTCTCCCTGCTTGTGCTCACACTCTCGTTCTCTCTCTCCTACAAATAAATAAAATCTTCAAAAAAAAAAAATACCCAAAAGAAATAGTGTGAAGATTAGAGAGAATCTTTTGACTAGGATAAATTTTTCATATTTGGAGTCAAAGAAGAGAGTACAGTTTATTTCTATTCCACAACTATTCCTAGAGCCCTTAGTTTATTCCAGGAACCCTGCTAGATCCTACAGGTACAACGGAGGCAGGTAACACATAAATCTTTCCTTCAAGAAGTTTATAGTCCAAATGGTAAGGATTGGATAAGAGCTTCATTTAGACTAGTAAGAGTAGCTAACAATAGCTATCTTCACGATTAAACATACACAAATGTCATAATATAAGTTTAATGTGTCATGGGGTTTAAATGAAGGAGAATGAATGATCATACATTGGGAGAGAATGGGAAAGGGCAAAGATAGGTTTCATGGAACTTTTGCCATTTGAGCTGGGTCATGAAAAATAGCTACTTCTGTAAATCCCTGTCCTTTTTTTTTTTTTTTTAAAGATTTATTTATTTATTTGACAGACAGATCACAAGAAGGCAGGAAGGCAGACAGAAAGAGAGGAAGGGAAGCAGGCTCCCTGCTGAGCAGAGAGCCCAATGCGGGGCTCGATCCCAGGACCCTGAGATCATGACCTGAGCCGAAGGCAGAGGCTTTAACCCACTGAGCCACCCAGGCACCCCTAAATCCCTGTCCTTTGCTTCTCCTTCTCCTCCTAGCACCCTTGTCCTCTTCTTCTTTATCAGTTGCTCACATGTTTATTTCTTTAATGGTCTACCTCACCAGGCTATAGATCTCACGAAGTCAGCTTTATGGTCCACTCTGATTTGCTTCCTACTGTATTCTCAGCACAAAGCCCAGGGTCTAGTACATAGGATGCAGTCAATAAAAATCTGTTAGATGAATAAATGAATAATTAGATGAATGATGGACATCAATAGATACTATTACTGAATGCCTGTTGTGTACCACACACTGTGGTCAGCACATAGGTGATCAAATGTAATACATTCAACAATAATATCAAGTAAATTTTATTGGGGAAGACATGGAAGACTACAAAAGATAAATAACTTATCCAATGTCATACAATAAATGCCTGGCTACAGCCATATCCAGTCAGGTCTCACTCTAAAGTTTGTGCTGTCAATCGCTGCACAATACGGCTTCCCATTTGTTGAGTATATACTAGGTGTTAATTGTTTGACACACATCACCTCATTTTATTTTTTCATTTATTTCTAGAAACAACCCTGTGAATCTGTTATAATTAGCTTCATTTAATAGCTGAGATAACAGATTTAGAGATGTTTATTCATTCACTCAACAAATTTTGGGGGGGAGATTTTATTAACTTAGAGGGAGAGAGTGTGTGCAAGGAGAGGGGCAGAGAAGGAGGGAGAGGGAGAGGGAAAGAATCTCAAACAAACTCTGCCCCGAATGTGGAGCCCCACGTAGGGCTTGATCCCACGGCCTTGAGATCATGGCCTGAGCGGAAACCAAGAGTTGGATGCTTAACCGGCTGAGCCACCCAGGCACCTGAACAAACATTTATTATCTGTCTACCAATTGCCAGGCACTGGAGACAAAATACTGAGACAGATAAACATCACCCCTACCCACGTGGAACTTATGGACTAGTAGGGGAGGCAGAGAGTGATCAAACGTACAACAACGAACTATGAGAGGTGCTCTGAGGGAAAGTCAACGTGTCATGTGTAGACCTCATGGCTTCAATGAGGTCCATTTGATTCCAAAGCCCTCAATTTTTTGTATAACTCTTTTTGTTTTTTAATCACATGATGGAGAAGACTTGCCCTGACAGAGAGAAAGGACAGGAGGGGCCCCCAGAGTCCAACTCTCAAGTATGCCAGAGAAGATGGGGAGGTATGTGAAGCAAGTAATATGAGTAGCAGAGGCTGGAGAAACCCCAGCATGTTGAAGGTCTAGTGAGGGATTGTCCTTAAAATTAGGAAGGCAAAGGAGAGTCATTCAAAAGGTTTTGCATGAAATCTCAATCAAAGTATATTTTAGGGAAGGGGCATCCGGGTGGCTCAGTCAAGCATCAACCTTTGGTTTCAGCTCAGGTCATGATCTCAGGGGGGTGAGATCCAGCCCTACATAGGGCTCTGTGTGGAGCAGGAGTCTGCTTGAGATTCTCTCCCTCTGCCCCTTCCTCTGCCTTGACCACCCTCAAATAAATTAAAAAAAAAAAAAATTTTTTTTTAAAGTATATTTTAGGGAAGAGTAACTTAAAAAGCAGAAACTGCACAGAGGGCAGTGGTAAACTAGTTTAACATGGCACGGGCAGTAGAGAAGTTTGAATTTATGTTGTCTATTTTTAGTCAGTGTATTGGTTAAGATATAGGCTTAGCTAAAAACACAGGGGCTTTAACAAGATAGAAGCTTATTTCTGTCTTACACTGAAGTTGAGCTGTGGGGGCAACTCTGTTCCAGGAAGCCATTAAGTGTTCTTTGTATTTCAATTTGAGGGAAAAGAGTAAAAGGAAGACCTGCCTTTAAGGACCCAATAAGGTGGAGGTTGCACACATCAGGTCTGCTTGCTTCCTCTTGGCCAGAGCAGAGTCTTAGAGCTGCAGTCAGTAGTTATAAGGAGGCTTATAAATGTCATCTGTAGTTTTGCTGTCTGCGTGCCTTAGGGCAAAATTCTGTAAGTATAGAAAATGAGGATGTGATTATTAGGATATGACCAGTAGTCTCTCTCACACTCATGTGCTTCTGTTCTGTGAATCAGCGATTTTGGTAACTCATTGGCTCCTCTTAGAAAGAGTCCAGATTTTAAAATAATGTTGATGATTGTTACTACTGGTCACATTTTTTTTTTTTTAAGATTTTATTTATTTGAGAGAGAGAGAGAGAGAGCACAAGTAGGGGGAGGAAGGAAGGGGCAGTAAAAAAAAAGGAGCAGACTCCCCACTGGGCAGGGAACCCAATCCAGGGCTGGACCCAGGAGCCTGGGATCGTAACCTGAGCCGAAGGCAGATTCTTAACTGACTGAGCCACCCAGACAACCCGTGGTCAAATTTTTCAAAAATTGTTTTTCACATGTTCTAGAAAGCTAAGCAAAGTTTAACAGCTTTTAACTCTATGAATAACCAAAAAGCAAAATCCATTCTAATCCTGTAGATAACTATAGAAAAACTATATTCTATAAAAATTATCTAGGGGTGCCTGTGTGGCTCAGTGGGTTAAGCGTCTGCCTTCTGCTCAGGTCATGATCTCAGGGTCCTGGGATCAAGCCCTGCATCGGGCTCTCTGCTCAGCAGGGAGCCTGCTTTAC
>NC_081569.1:103211085-103217814 GCF_022355385.1 Mustela nigripes
CCCCCCCCCCCGCCTGCCTTTCTGCCTACTTGTGATCTCTGACTGTCAAATAAATGAATAAATAAATCTTAAAAAATATTATCTAGGGACATTTGGGTGGCTCAGTAGGTTAAACATCTGCCTTCTGCACAGGTGACAATTTCGGGGTCCTGGGATCCAACCCAAGCCCTGCATCCTGCTCCCTGCTCAGTGGGGAGTCTGCTTCTCCCTCTGCCTGTCACTCCCCCTGCCTGTGCTCTCTCTCTGTCAAATAAGTAAATAAAGTTTTAAAAGATAAATAAAATTAAAAATATCAATCAATCAATCATCTACAAAAGGGTAAAGTAAGTTATCTGTGATATACTTCTACGTCCTTTAGGCTGCAAAAGAGACTATTTGACATTCTGATATTAATATTACTGATACTAGTATTTTATATCGATATGGCATATATTTTCCTTCTTCCTTAATTTCCCATTAAAAAAGCAACAACCCATTCCTGAGTTGAAGACTTATAATTACTTTCACCAAACTTAAAGAACCAGCAGTCCAAGAAAATGTCTCTGTGCATGGGGTGTTCCCATCTCGGCAGGTTCTATGATGTGAGTGGTTTCAGCCACGAACCACCCCCTGCAGGATGGGGGCCGAGAAGATGCACTTTCTGTGTCACAGTTGGGATGGCAACATATGGTCCCCACTCCACAGAGTAAAACACATTTGCCGTCCTGGGCAGCTCTTAATTTTAGTTCATTTTCCACCACCTATTTATTGGATAGCTCATTAATTGCCTCTGAGCAGAGAAACTGTTTCCTTTAAGAAGGTTAAACAAAGAGTTTATTGACATAAGTGAATTGGTTGAAGAACACATTATTAAATAAAAGACACTTATTTAAACATCAAATTAATCATTTAAAGGCAAATTAGAGGTACTATCCCCTCCTAACTAAATAATGTTAACTAGTAATGAGATACCCATTTTAGATACACGCCGACGTTCCAGATGCGGGCTGCTGGTTGAACTGTGCCTTAATTTTCCAAGTACTCAGAGCCCACGATTACATTAATGCTTTATATTTCAATATTTTAAACCATACTCCATCTATAATGTGATACCGTTTTTTTTTTTTTTTTTTTGTCATAGGATGAACAGTAAATAAAGCAGCTTCTCTTGCATCCCAGTGGAAGAGGAGGCTTGTGTTCTGCGAGAAGGCTCCCGTGGTGGAGATGACTCACTTCCGACTCTGGCTCCAGTTCCTGACCTTCTCACACGGTCAGCGCCGGAGAACCCTTGGCACTGCCCTTGTCGATCTGGCTGGGCCACAGGTAACTTTCCAACATCCTAGCTGGGGCCCTAGGCCTGGATGACACCCGAACCCCTTACCGAACTCCATTATGTAAGCATCAGAGACCCAAGGGAAGGGCGCAGCGATTTTTGTTGGTATCGAGGTAGTGCTCTCCCTGTGGTTGTCTGGTATTTGAGCTTTGTATTTTTCTCTTCCAGTTGGAGGGTGTCGCCACTGCCTCCCCACATCCAGGCACACACATTTGTCACACAGCCACAGGGGCCATGTCCCATGCACCAGTCCACCGCTGGGCTCACGTTAGCTAGCCTCCCAGCCGCCATGACGGTCGAATGTTGGCAGGTGCTATCGATTCACACTCCAGCCTCTTCCATCAGGAGACCAGCGCTGATGGCCAGAGGCTCTGTTGCACACAGCGCTGAAGTTTCCTTTGTAGCCAGACAGGAGTCAGGAAAATTTTAAGGTTAATCCAATGTGACGTTAGCCCACCCTGGTTGAATAGGACCATCAGATGGTCCAGCAGATTCCTTTTTATCAAAATATTTTGTGGTGCATATGAAGAGGAGATGGGGAAAAAAGCTCCCAATGGACAAGAACTTGATCTGGTGCATTTTTTTTTTTTTAAGGGTCAGTTCCTGACTGATTTTTTTAAATCCCCTTTAAGTCAATTATTCTTGCTTTAATAGTAATCGTCTTGATTTTGCATGTTTTATCAATGAATGCTGCTCATCTTACTCATCGCTGCCCCTTGTTTGGATAACCTAGGATTTGTGAAGGCGGGGGACTGGATTCAGGCTTTAAAGGCCTGAGGTAACTCTTGGAACTATCATCCAACCATCTGAGTCTCACCGTTCCCACCACATACTAACCGGAATTATGGCTTCCTCCAAATCCCATTCTCCTCCCAACCACATGACCTCTTCTTTTTTCACCCGAGGAGAGAGAATCTGCTTATGACAAATTGCACATCAGAAAAGGTGTAGCTCTATAATGGGGGTGGGCAACATCATTTAGGATTCTACAGGCTTACGCCCAACCCGTTATTTGAAGGCTACGGAACAGTAAAGGGAAAAGTTGGTTCAAGTAATCCTGATACTGCTCATTAACTAGGAGACAGAAAGGAATAAAATAGGACTTTCCTGATTATTTCAGGAACTCTCTCCCACTTCCCCACGCCATCCCCCTTCCCCCCATCAGACATTTAGACTGAGGAAGAAAGGCACTTTGTGTTTAAGGTTAATCAAGTTTCAGTACAATTTTTTTTTTTCAAACTAGAATCACACTAATCTTTTTTCCTTGCTCTAATGTGTGGCTGTTGAAATCCTCAGCTGTGATAAATTAAGCTACTTATTAATCTAATTATCGTACATTCATCCTAGAAACTTTCATGTGACTTGAAAAGGCTATTCAACCTTTTCCCTCCCCTCCTAGAAAGGGCTCAACCTTGCACCAATTAAGATCATTCTGAAGTAAGGCTTTAAAAAAGCTTTCTCTAATCACCCAATGGAACATGGACCAGTGGAAACCAAACTCAGAGCTCTGGGAAAAAGTTTAGCATTCCTTTCTGTCTGCCAACGTTTATGGTTTCATTGCACAAGGGAGGAAGACTTCATTTTCCTATTTAGTTGTTCTTTCACTGACCTCCAAATAAAGTCCATGTAATTACTGAGCAAATAAAGTTGCAGCATGTGTTTTAAAAATCAATTGCCATTCGTGGACTATAGAAATGTAACAATACACAGATTTGCCGGAAAATGCCCAGCGCTAACCATATGAACTAAACCCCGTACTGTATCTTTACAATGGAGTAGTTTTGACCCCTAAAGCACATATTTACTATGCAGATTTTTAAAAGGGTTTCTTTTATGACTTATCTATTGATATTAAAATGTCCCCATCCTAATATAGGTTCAATTTAGGATTAAAAATATGTTGCAAATGTATCATATCTTAAACATCCATTCATTGCCAAATGCCTTACTTCTTCTTTTTTTTTTTTTTAATGATGGCATAAATGGAGCTATTTTACATTCAAATTAAACTAGCTATTAATTTGAATGCAAAGCAGCTCAATGTCCAGGATGCAATTTCAATGACAGGTTTACCCCAAGACGGAATGCAGGAGCAAGTCAACATGGGTGAGTCCTGGTGGGTTGTCCCCTACTCTTGGTGCCTGGCAAACTTGCTCACTGTGAAGAGTTTTTGAAGTGAAGATTAAAAGAGTGGAATTATAAAGTATAATTACATTTTATTGAAACTCTAGAAATCAGAAAAAATTCAGCAGGAAACTTTTAGCGAAACATGATGTGTTGTCATTATCATTAAAAGATAAAAGTTCCATACTGTTTTTATCTGTTTATTTGGAAGAAATCCAGCCTTTACAGTTATGTAGGAAACAAAAAACGGGAATGCAGGAGTAATTATTAAAACTGTGTGATTTGTTATCTCAGCTACTGTCTTTCCAAATGGTAATGCGATATCAGCAGCTGCAGACGGTGGCTGATTTCCTCTATTAGTAAACAAGTGCTTTGGAGACCTGTGTGAGGCACTTTAAGCTCGCTACTCCCCGAAGTGCTGTCAGGCTTAACTACTAATCCATGGTATTTCAGAGCACTGGAAATTCATCTTTATAAAACCTGAACAAAAAAGGGAAAAAAGCCTGGAGGGCATGAGCTCCCTCTGGTGAGACAAATGACATGTTCATTTATTAATGAAACAATAACCCTGGAAAGAGGATCAAAGCACATTCCATCCTCACTTTACAATCCCCAATTTTCTCAGGCCAAACCATTTAATTGAGCCATGACAATGGAATACTTAATTGTTGCCTTAAAGTTTTGAAGAAGCGACTTCTTCAGCATCAATGTGCATTTCAGGATTATTATCCAAGTACAATATAGCCGGCTTGAAGCTGGTGGAATTTGATTCATCCTACGTTGGGGGGTCTTCAGCCGGCAGGAAAGGGGTTTTCTTGAACCTGCGAGCAGCCCTCACCACCAACACCTCTGGCCTGTCCCTGCCCCTTCGCTTGCCTGAAAGCGCCCTGATGGGTTGCTTCATCAGAATGAAATAACTGGCCTCGTTTGTGGGTGACTGGCTAAAATTCAGGTTCTTCTTAGCGTTCCCTTCGTATCTGGGACGTAGGCGAGGAACAGGGAGTTGCCAGTCCCAGAACCCAGGAGTTGAGGCCTTTGGGAGTCCCCGGCATGGAGTTAGTAGTGGGTCTCCATAGGCCCTCCGCCCATGCCCTGGAAAAGGCAAACTCCTGTCCTCCCCGGGGGGAGGGGGGGGGTTATTCTCCAGTTGTGTTGGAGAGGGATTATCATGATTCCATCCTGTCAAAACTAACAGACACACATAGAAAATTAAAAAACAAAAAACAAAAAGATTTGTATTTAATTTCTACCTGTTAACCCTGGTTTCACTACAGTGTTCTGGCTTCATGATGTGTTGTTTATACCTATATACCAACTCTTCTAGGGTTTCCATGACTAGGCCATTTTTCAAATTAAACAAAACTTTCAGGAGAGTCTTAAGGCACAGAAGTAGGGTGTCCAAAAAGCACTTGCTGACCCACGGGGCAAGAGGACCATGAAGATTTTACATGTAATCTCTAGGACTCAACCTGTTTTGCATTCAGATATTCCAGGCCAGTTTGATTCGAGGCCCCATTTTCTATTACACGGCCTCATTTGGAGTTTATAAATAGATTTCCTTTTACTTTGCACCTGCTCATATTTATTCCTTAGGAGATCCATTAAGCCAATGAAAACCAATAGTCAGAAATGAAGGTTGTAAGCAATAAAAACACTCATGTTTCTACGTTCATGAACACCATCCGTTTCGTTTTATGTATTTATTTTTAAGTAAGCTGTACACTCAACATGGGGCCTGAATTCATGACCCCGAGATCAAGAGTCACATGCTCTATGGACTGCACCAGCCAGCAACCCCGTCCCCATCCATTTTATTAAGCCTTGGGTGAGACGCACAATGTATTTTGAGATGATTTTGAATATCTATACCTAGGATACCTAGGATCTTTTTTTTGGGGGGGGGGGGTCTGCTTTTGAATACCAGCCTTATAAAAAGTCTTTGGTTAATAGACTTATGAGTAAATATTAGGCTTCTGAGTGTTTTTATGTTGAGTTTTGGTAAAGTACATAGGGAATTCTTCATAAAGAAAATTTTATGAGAGGCTATCAATTTGAAAAAGTTGCATTTAGTTGGAGCTCTTCTTAGTAAATTTTTCTGCAGTACAATTGTTTGGGCTGCACACAAAGGAGTGATGATTATTCAAAGTATATGGTATAGCTCTCCATGAACCATTTGGGAGAACACAGAGCCCTCTAAGTTAGCCATTGTGGCAGGGATTGGCCTAAAAGCCAAAAGAGAGTTTCGAATGGAAGGTCTGTATCTGCAGGAGAAACAATTATTTTTCCAATCTCCCAATTTGGTTATCTTTCATCCCATAATACAGGGAATGTATTTTCAAAAACATACTTCTAGAAAGACTTCATGGGCTTGGCATATCTGTGTTCAAACTGCCATGATGTTGATGAGCACATCACAAATTTCATACAAGTCAAAGACGAGATAGAACAAAGATGCTTACATCTGCTGTAAAGATATCCTTCCACATCTCCGTGAGCACATTCAACTAGTATTTATATTATTCATTCATTCTGTTTTTTCTTTCCCTTATTTAGCCTGTCAAATAGTCATTCAATGACTACTGATTGAGGTTCTAGTGCATGTATGGTATACACATGACAATAGATTTCACTTAGGTTATGGGTGCTTTTGAAAAGTATGCAGAAACTGAGACTATGTATAACGAAGGGAAGCAAGAAGCAGGTTGGAGATGAATAATATGGAGATGGAAACAGTTTTCCTTTGGCACTGCTTTGAAAAGGATCAAAGACCCTTTGGTGTGTGGCTGTTGAATGGACGATGGAAGTATTCATTCAGCAGCATCTCTCAAGCAACTTCCTCATCCCATGTACCTTGCAGAACACTCACTCAAAACAAGACACTGTCCCTATCTCCCAAGGTTTTCCATTGCATAGTCTGAGTGGGGACCCATGATGTGTACACATAAAACAGTTACTTCAGGGTAAGCGATGAGACTCCATATTGAAAGGGACAGGTAATTTCAAGATGAACTGTAAATTTAGAATAATCACTATTTTCATGATGTGGTCTGAAAGTTGAAGCCTGGTTTTCCTATTTCCCACTTCGCTGAAAAATGTATACTCTGAGAAAAAAGATGACAAGAGGCCCATAAACAGGTGCATGCATTTACATTTTTGCTCTTCTCATCTCCCACTCTTATGAACTTTGTTCCTTGAAAAAGAAAGAAACTCATTACTGAGAGTGTAATGTTTGATTATTTTTACAATAGCAGATACTTAAACTGATATTGCTGCTATAATGGTGAATGACCCCA
>NC_081569.1:103532209-103628656 GCF_022355385.1 Mustela nigripes
TCTCTCTGCCTGCCTCTCTGCCTACTTGTGATCTCTGTCTGTCAAATAAATAAATAAAATCTTTAAAAAAAAAAAAAAGAAAATGCACCATCTTCCTGCAGTCATATTTCTCATAGAAAATTGGAAATTTTCTATTAATTTGGCCATCTCTGCTGTGAGTTTAGTTATGTGAATTGGCATCTCCAAATTCTGACTGCATAGGTGGATGTAGGTTGTACAAAACTCAGCTCTGAAAGCCATAGAGAAGTAGATGCCTCTTATGGGACCCTCTAGCAGAAGGCTTGCTAACCCTCCAGCCATCCTCTTGGACAGGACCCCTGCAGGGTACCTTCTATAATAGTTGAAAGGAACCCCAGTTGATAAGTCAAGGTAATTATAGACCACACTAAACAATGTGTGATGATTAATGAAAATAGGAATTCCTATCTGTTCAATGGCTAAAAATAGTAAAAATAAGTAGTAAAAATAAAAGAATAGTTCTAGGTACTTTATGGAGATGCAAAAAAAGTATGTAAAATGTCTTCCTTGAAACTTATATGTAACAGTATGTACAATCTTATTTGTAATCAGACTGAATGTTTGTCTTTCCAAAATTCAAATGTTGAAGCCCTAATCCATACACACTGTAACGGTATTTGGAGGTGGGGTCTTTAGGAGATGATTAGGTCATAAGGACTGAGCCCTTATGAGAAGGGAGAAGGCTCCCACCAGACACTGTGTCTGCCGCCATTTTGACCTTGGACTTTCCAACCTCCAGAACAGTGAGAAATAATAAATAATTGTTTTTTAAGCCATCCTGTCTATGGTAATTTGTTACAGCAGCCCAAGCTGAGTAAGACAGTGAAAAACTGGAATTAACTTAAACATTCCACAGGCAATAATAAAATGTGATCCCAATTGGCAAAAGCATATAAATAAAAAGACTAAAGAGCTATATATGGAAACATTAACAGGCAAGATCAGATGTCTTTTTTAATAATCTGCTTTGTTATTTTATGTATTTAAATTTTTTTCTATGGTGAACATATAATTGAAAAGCTTTCATTCACTATTAATTCCTAAGAAGAAACTTCAATTTTTTTGTATAAGTCTACAGAATCTTTAGATTTTATTATTTCAAAAGAATGTAGGAGTTCTTATATTGAATTTTTAGAGGAAATATAGTGGACTGTCCCTTTGGTTTACTGAAGACTTAATTTGTCACTCTGCTTGCATATATTTGGTCCTTCGTTATAAACAAAATCAATAGAGCAGCATCGGCCCAATTTTGCTTCACTACCATAGAAACAAAAGAGTGACCAAAGCACACAGCCCCTTCTTTCCCTCCCTCTCACATACATGCCGTCTTTTTGTTTCTTTCTCACCTGTTTTCATTCATTGCCATTGTCTTCCCTCCTTTTTTTTTTTATTTCATCTTTTTTTCATATGTTGGTTCCTTCTTCCCAAAAAAGTTCATGTGTGGCAAAAAAAAAAAAAAAAGCAGCCCATGACTAATCAAAAGGACCTAAATTCTAAATGCCAACTTGTTTCTCTTTTTTATACTCCTTGGGAGTCCTCCTTATTCACCCTAAATAAGGTACAGTTGTAGTTTTCCTGGGAAGCTTGTCTAATTCTGCATTCTGAATGCAAATAATTTTGACATTCAGAACTTAATTCAAGTGAACTTTTTTTTAAAGCTTTTATTTACTTGAGAGACAGACAGACAGACACAGCATGAGAGCAGGAGCAGGGAGGAAAGGGAGGATAAAGACAGAAAAGGGATGTGGCAACTCCTGAGACTCTTCCTTATTAGAAACTGACAGGTGCCCTTTACCTACTCTTTCTTTTTTTCTTTTCTTTTTTTTTTTTTTTAAAGATTTATTTATTTATTTGACAGAGAGAGATCACAAGTAGGCAGAGAGGCAGGCAGACAGAGAGAGAGGAGGAAGCAGGCTCCCTGCTGAGCAGAGAGCCCGGTGCGGGACTCGATCCCAGGACCCTGAGATCATGACCTGAGCCGAAGGCAGCGGCTTAACCCACTGAGCCACCCAGGCACCCTACCTACTCTTTCTTGTTTCCTTTATTCTTCTAGGTGAAAGGTGGATGTGCTAGAGGTAAAATAACAACTTGGGATGGTAGATGACCTTAGGAATGGAGACCATGTCTGGAAGAACAAAAAAAGAAGCCACACCTGAGTCACTGTTACTCTGGGTTTTCTGTCATTTACAGTCAAATCAAATACTAATTCAAAGAGAGGGATGGCTTATTTTCAGATGTGATGTCTGGAACTGCTGCAGTCATTGTGCAACCATGAAGGAACTAACCTGAAAGCCAAAGCCAAACCTAAGAACGGCCGGTGATAAGATAGAGCTGTAGAGTCAACCAACTCTCCAACTATCTTCCTGTGCATTTTATGTTAGGTGAGAAAATACTTTTGTTATTGAAGTCACTGAGTTTGTGATTTCTGTTTCTTGAAGCTGAAAGCAACCTAGCTGGTATAGAGTTTAATGGTTTCTAATGATTGTAAACTACATGCTTCTTCAGTGAAGACTTAGCTAACCAAAGATGAGGAAGAAACAGAATTAAATAAGAAAAGTTGAGAAAGATGTGTTATAAAACATTTAAAAAATAGAAAATCGGGGAAGAAACCTAATCTCACCAGTCCAAAATAACCAAGATGATAATTTTGACCTACTGGTCTTTTTAAAGAAGTTTTATATGTAATCGCATATATTTTTACATATATATAATCAAACTCTATTTTAACTTTACGTCTCCCTTTGAATATGCTACTTGGAGACTCTGAAAAGTAAAAAAAGAACAGGGAAGATTAAGGAAAGAATTCAAAATTTGAAAAATAAAGTGAAATTAAAAAAAAAAAAAAACACCATGGTGGTGACAGTTTTTCTGCTGGGATTTTTGCAGGGTTTGGCCTTTTGGGTTTTTTTTGTTGTTTTTGTTTTTTGCTTCTTATCGCATAGCTTTTCCTGGAGAGGGTTCAAATCAGTGAAATGCTCACTTTCTGATCAGAGGAGTGGGAAGCAGAATCCTGTAAGCTGAAAAGCAAGGGAGGGTCTCATTTTTCTACTTTGTTTCCTCTCCCAGCCCTGGGCCAGTCGTGGAGCTGCTCTGTCATTGCAGGAAAGGGGTTCCTGTTATGAGAAGCACTGGTGTGGAGGAAGCCCTGTTATTTTTCTTTCTTTTCTTTTCTTTTTTTTTTTTTTTCTCACTGCTTCACCCTGAAGGGGGTGGTCAGTGTGTGGCCTGTGATCTCCTTCAGCACAGGAGGCTAAAACTCTTAAAGAAAAGCATCCTTATACCCAGAGAAGCCTAAGAAAAGGACCCATGAAGAAAATCTCAGAGAAGAGAGATCTGAGGAACGAACCCAGTTCTGTGAATGAACTGATACAGTCGTAGGCTCTCCTCCAAGCATAGTGAAGGCTTTGAGAACCAAACTGATAATGAAACACTGTCCACAGAAGATGAGATCCAGCTTGTGATCTAAACCCACACAGGCTGATAACCTGCCGAAAAAATAAAACCAACATTCTCCAGACATTTTAACAGAACCCAGACTCCCTGATGCTTTGTGGCATGTGCCTGCTTCTAGGAAATCAAACCAGAGTCCTACCTCAGCTTCAGAGAGGGCGAGACGGTGGAGACTGTCCTGTGCCTTGTCACTTCTGGTCACACTGTCTTTCATTTGACTTTGCTGCTACCTGCTGTTCACTCTCTCCCCGTCTGTCCTTTGTCTAGTGGGGAGTGAGCAATATTTTCTGCAGGATAGCTACCTCAGAGAAAAATTAAAATCAGAAAGCATATTAAGCCATTATGTTTTAGATAAAAAATAAATGATCTAAAACCAGGCTCAGGTGTTGAAATATTTTTTTCCCCTCTCATGAAAGTGTTTTTTTAACTGCTGTTTCTTTTGATCTTTTCATCGTGCTTGAAGTTCAGAAACTGCGTAATTAGTGCATATTGGAACACCGATTATACATTTCTTTAAATATATTTTGTTGTTACATTGTGTTGACATCTTTTTATTTCTTGCCTCTTCTTGGTTTACCTTTTAGTCTATTTTCAAGATGGTATGGTGCTACTTTTTAGGCTACTTATTTGCATATATAGGTACCTCATTAGGCCCCTTCAAACTGTGCTTCTTAAAACAGGACATTTTCCCTCCATTTTAAATAAAACAGCTATGTGCTAACACTCCAAAGTAACTCCTCGATTCACTTATTTGAAACCATAAATTTCACAGCAAAGATTTCCATATTTGTTACACTCCACACATAGCCAATTTGGCCTAACAAGCTGCAAGAAAATTCAGTACATTGTTTTCTTCTGTCTCTGTGGAGACGACAGAAGCACTTGGTTTTTCAACATAGGAGGTGGGAGCAAGGCCCAAAGCAGGCCTGGCTGACGCTGGCCATCGCTGGGCAGTTTTCTCCCATCTCGTGAACTAAAGGATTCCTGAGACTAGATGTCAGGACACAGCTAATCACGCCAGCTTCCCTCTCATTGCCAATGGACAAAGAATATGAAGAGGAATTGAAACAAAGAAAAGACCACTGGACGGGGAGAGAGTAGGTCGGTGTCATCTTTACAGCAAAATGTTCATCCATCCCGAAGAGGGGCTCTAAACCGTGACAAGGCCAGGCTGCCCTTGGGATGCTTCTCTCCTTCCTAGTGGGGTGGATTTTCTGATAATCACAACTCACCGCAGTTGCTCGTGCTCAAGTGACAGCCTTTGGGTACTTCTCCTTAATCAATTCCAAGTAAAGCTCATTTTAAGATAATGCTAAGACTGAGAATACAATTTTAAATAATTTTCTATGTTTTAGAGTGTATACAATGATTGATTTTTTTAAGGGTGGCACTGATGTTGTTTTGGAAATAGCCCTTTTATCTATTACTAAGGGAATTCAGACAATTCTGACATGTAAATAATTCATGCTTCTTTCGCATGTTATTACTTGTAAAGCATTTATCTGTCAAAAGTGCAAAACATTTTTGTAGATACCAAGTATAATTTTTTAAAATGTAGTTGTTTCAGAATTTAACTGTCCAAATAATTCTTAAGCTGGGTATGTGTAAAATGACAATGGGTACGCCGATATTTGAACCGTTCGTTAATGTCAAACATAGCAAACTGAAGATTATCAAAGTTTAAAAGAATTTTTTTTCTCAAAGTCTAAAAAAATTATCTTTGGTCTGACATAGTTTGCAAGATGATGGCTTTTTGTCTAGCCTAAATGTTCCTCCTACTTTTGTAGAACAGACACCAGAAAACGTTCACAGATAAATAAAAATGAAGAATTTCAGGCGTGAATCAAAATGGGAAAAGAATGGAAGTTGTTACAAACCTTTACCAATGATTCATGCCGACAGCAGCAGAACAAAGTGGTAGAAAGGTTTGTTGTGACAAGGATATTGCGAATCAATGAAAAGCCAGGTAGGTAAGAGAGAGGGCTCAGCGGCACTACACCGAGAAGACAGAGCCTGCGGTCCTGTGGGGAGAGGCAGTGTTCAGGGCAGAAGGGCAGGGAGCCCAGGGGAGTCTGCTCTCTGGAACGCCAGGTTGTCACCCAGAGAAACATCCATCTCCCTTATTACCCCACCGTGCTTTTCTGCCACACATCAAACACCAGATGGACAGCCAGCTGTCAGAAAACACTGTCTGCTTGCCTCCTAAATGGGAGTAGAGTGTGTGAAGGTACTGTTTTAGAGTCTTGTACTTTCATGTGAGAAGAGCTTGTAAGGCAGCAGGAGCTCGGGGTAGGGGTTACGTGTGGCAAAAATGTTCAGAAACATCAAACATTACACTCTTTGCAGAAAGGTAGACTCCAGCTTAGTCTGCTGCTTCCTTTGGCTCAAGCTGAGTCAAGTAATACACAAAGCATAGACAAAAGCCCGCAAACGACTGGCAGTCGCCACGGGGTATGACAAACCAATGCCGGCTCACTCCAGACATTGTTCTTTCTCCGCAGAAGGGAGGCTGCACCTGCATCGAGCTGAAGCGTGGTCACATCTCCTCCTCCGGACTTCTGCAAAACTCTCCACTGTGAGAAGGCAGGACTCTGGTCACCCAAGCCCGTTGTTCCTGTGTATTTGTTTGAAGGCTTATTCCAATGGAGATTTTAGACCTCGGGCTTCAGCAGTTTTAAGCTCGAGCTTTTCTTTTTTTAAATGAACTATAAAATGAGGCATGACACACTGCTAAAAATAATTTCTTCTTCGGTAACGGAAGCCCAGTGCAGTTTCCTGTTTCCAGAGGCATATGGAATTAGCTACAAGCCTCTAATATTCGTTCTCCTACTGCCCACATTACTGGTTGACAACCCAAACTAATCACGCTTTCAATTCTCCATTTACTCTTTACTGGAGTACTAATCTTCACAGACCACTGTTCTGAGTGTATTCTGCCACTTGTCATGGTAGATCAACTTCTAAAAAATATCATTGTTTTCTTCAAGGAGTAAAAAGAAAAAGCATCTTCTTTCACTTGATATTATGGATGTTAAATATAAGATACTTATTGCATCTTAAAAACTGTCTGCCCATAGGGTTTATTTCTTCAGTGAACATTTCTGAAGTGTGTATAAAACATCCTATTACATAAGAATGAGGCACGTGTTACTCTTTCCATTTCGTAGAAAAGGAAATAAGGGCCCATTGCATGATTCCTGCAGACCCCTACCATGCAGTGGGGACATGAAAAATTCCAGGAATAATACCCAGTAAGATGGCTTAACCGCTATTATCTTATTCTCTCTTAGTACAGGAACAGCATCAAGAAATCTGCCCATTTCAGTCCTTTCTGGAATGCAACATTCTGGAATGAAAAAACATTTCTCTCATCACCTCCCCTTTTGGATTTTCTCCTGTGTCAACAGTGGGACAGGATTGCAGACCACTGTTCACAGTTTCAGTGTGACCCTGAGCATCTCTAAGTCAGGGCCTCCCCAAGTGGGAGATGTCCAGGAGGAACGAAGCCCTCAGCACACTGGAGAGCAGACACAAAGAGAACTGGTCTGCCATGCTGGCCTTTCTTATTTCTGACTATGTGGTTGGAAGATCCCCCTCTTAGTCAAGTGTCTATTTCTATACAAATATGTGGCTATTTTTATGTTCACAAAGTGCTCTCTTCAAAAGTCGACCTTCAAATATCCTTGAAGGTAGAAAGGCAAACAAATGTGCTATTGTTCACTCAGATGACATGAGGCGCCTCCCAACACATTTGCTCTAATCTGCTAATACCCTGTGGCAGGTGGACGCAGTCAAAAGAATTCCCACGAGAGCCATTTTCTCATTTGAACAAGATGGAAATGGCACTGGATTAAGTTCAAATATCATCTGTGACTGGACCATATAAAGACATTAAAGAAGTTTATAATACTGTGATGACTACCCTTGCAACTATTACCATCTCTTAAAATCCACCCCTCAGCCTACTCCCACCACTTGTTAAAACAATACATAGTGCGAGAGGGTCAAGCAATGCAACTTTGCACTGTAGAGCTAATAACCCACATGTTTGGTAATTCATTCAGAGTCCAATTTAAAAAGATAAAACAAGTAAAAATGACGCCAGGGTTGTTTCATTTCATGGTCAATCACACAATTCCTCTTTACTGACATGACAGCCAGCGTGAAACATGCAAGTGGAGCCAAGGGTCATGGTTGAAGGGAAGGCTCTGGAAGATACAAGGGGATTGCTTACCATAGATCACTTCTATGGAAGTTCTCAAGTGGATAATTCCCCCACAAGATTGCTTCAAGAACAAAGTAGGAGATCTGGTGTCTGAGTACAACTTAACAATGAATGTGTACATAGAAAATGTACAAATCTTGAGCAACAAGCATTGCCATAGCGATGAGATGATAAGTTCTTGTAGCTTGAACAGTGATAAACTATTAGACTCCACACAGATTTTATAAAATCAGTAATTTGGGGGGAAGGAACTGATCCCACTGTCCCAAGGAAAATGTCACAAAGACAAATAGAATTCAGTTTAGGCAGAGTTTAAGAAAGTTAAATGAGGAAACATAAAAATAGGTTATTTTGGTAAGTCTAGTTTTATGTAGACTTGTAGATACATTTTAAAGTCAGTTCAGCAGAGAATATCTTGAAAATATTTCTATGCTAACATATAGTTAACTAAGTACATACTGTTGTGCATTTATAGGTGTTTCCAACAAAGAGCAGTTGTAATAAAAACATGAAAATACAGAATACAGTTTTTCTGGTGTCTTAAATTCTAGCCTTTGTTATATAGCAGACACAATTTTAAACTTGATTCCATATTAAATCTTTATTATCTCTGCTCCATTATTATGTTCTGAGTGAAATTTACAAATTAGAGAAATAAAGAAAATAGCCTGAGTAGTATAATACGTCCTGTGGCAAAACAAGATGAATGGTGTTATAATATGCTATAATACACAGACTAATATGCCATAGTTACCAAGGAAGACTTCAAGTGGTCCTCTTCAATGGGAGAAGGAAAGAAAACATAAGAGAGTCCTGATCATGAAGATAAAGATTTTCCTGGGGTAGCAGTATTCCAGAGAATAAAACAAGGGAAAGTAGACACAGTGAAATAGGACTTAGCAAAAAAAAAAAAAAAAAAAAAAAAAAAAAAGTTAACATTTACCAAACAACTTACTTAAAAGAAACCAGTGTCAGAGTCTATAGATATTTGGTTTTCTTCAGTGAAAAGAGACCTTTAATTATGTGACTATGTGTGGTGTATAAAATAATTCATGTTTTATTTTTTTATTTTATTTTATTTTATTTTAAGATTTTATTTATTTATTTGACAGAGAGAAATCACAAGTAGATGGAGAGGCAGGCAGAGAGAGAGGGAAGCAGGCTCCCTGCTGAGCAGAGAGCCCGATGCGGGACTCAATCCCAGGACCCCGAGATCATGACCTGAGCCGAAGGCAGCGGCTTAACCCACTGAGCCACCCAGGCACCCCAATAATTCATGTTTTAAAATTGAGGATAATATATGTGAGACACTGTGATACACAGAACTCTACAACCAGAAAGTGTATTTCCATGTATTTTGCATTCATCAAGATGCTTGTCTTGCTGTTATTTGTAATCAACAATATTAATGTGATATGATAGGTTGCCAATAATAAGCAGTACATACTTAAATATCTGCTTGCCACTGCTATTAAAGTCAGCATTGGGGAAATACAAATCAAAACCACAATGAGATACCACCTCATACCAGTCAGAATGGCTAAAATTAACAAGTCAGGAAACAGCAGATGTTGGTGCAGACGGGGAGAAAGCGGAACTGTCTTACATTCTTGGTGAGAATGTAAACTGGTCTAGCCACTCTGGAAAACAGGAGGTTCCTCAAAATGTTAAAAATAGAGCTACCTTACAACCCAGCAATTGAACTACTAGGTATTTATCCAAAGGATACAAACATAGTGATTCAAAGGCGTACATAAGGTTGATAGCAGCATTGTCCACAATAGCCTAACTATGGAGAGCCCAGATGTCCATTGACTGATGGATGAAGATGTGGTAGATAAACACAATGGAATATTACTCAGCCATCAAAAAGAATGAAATAGTGTCATTTATAATGTGTACTATGTTAAGCAAAGTAAGTCAGAGATTTCACTCATATGTGGAATTTAAGAAACAAAACAGATAAACATGGGGGAGGGATGGAAATAAGATGAAAACAGAGAGGGAGACAAACCATAAGAGACTGAACTATAGGAAACAAACAGGGTTGCTGGAGGGGAGATGGGTTCACTAACTGGGTGATGGGCATTCGGGAGGTGCTTAATGGAATGGGCATGGCTATTCTATGCAACTGATGAACCACTAAATTCTGTCTCTGAAACTAATACACTGTATGTTAAATTGAATTTTAAAAAATTAAAGCCAGTATGTTTAGCTGTTGTATTAGTGATCTATGAGAGTTCTTCTTCTTCTTTTTTTTTAAGATTTTATTTATTCATTTGAGAGAGAAAGCACAAGCAAGGGGAGAGGCAGAAGGAAAGGGAGAAGCCGACTCCCTGCTAAGCTAGGAGCCCGACAACGGGGTCCATCTCAGGGATGACACTCTGAGGCTATCATCTACTGTCTCTCAGCATCTACAGCCTTTTAGATAAAACCTGTATTTCGGAGTAGGAGTGCTTACAAGGCCACACCATCATCTTTTGCAGCTTCAAGTTCCAAGAATTTGACCACTAGGCAAAACAATTCAGCTATTTTCATAATGTTTTGATGTTATTTCTAATGGTTTTTCACATTGCATCTGATGCTTCACAGGCACATCCTTTTCCTTTAGCTCTACTTTGGCCTTAAATCTCAGCTAACAATCTCAGCCAGTAGAGCCGAGTCAGTGTCTGGGTCGTGAGAGAGAGAAGATCGCAAATATATAAGTAGCCAGGGCTTTTCTCTGAATGTTCTTTCAAACCCCAATGAAGACCCACAGCTGGTTAAAGTGCACCGTTGTGTAATCAGACCATAGGTAGCAACTGCTACAAAATCCCAGAGGTTGAAAGAAGTTCTGCTCTCCAGATCCCATAAAGTAAGAACTATCTTTCAGTAGCATAGAATTGGCAGATGTTATCCCTCAGGGCATTGCTAGAAAATGTATTTCCTTTGGGAACTCATCCAAGCTACCAAAGTATCGTAGTCTATCCCTTCTGCCTGGTGTATCTCCAAGAGATGAAATTAACTACAGTTTAGGATTGAAAGTAAAAGAGATTTGTAGATTCACAGTATTTTCCCTGTGTCTAAAGGGTTTTTATTTTTGTTTGTTTTTTTAAGATTTTGAGAGGGAGAGTGAGCTAGCAAGGAAACAAGCAGGGAAAGGGGCAGAGAGGGAGGGAGAGGGAGACAATTTCAAGAAGACTTTATGCTGAGCACAGAGCCAGCCATGGGGCACTCCATTGCAGGGCCCTCACGACCCCAGCAGAAACCAAGAGTTGGATGCTTAACCGACTGAGCTACCCGGGTGCCTGTGTGCCTAAAAGGTTTAAGAGGTAAATTTCATTTTGTTTCTAAAGGTTATTCAAGTGTTCAGCAATGTTATCTTTTAAAAAAATAAGATCTTTTTAAAAGCACAAGTTTTGTTGATTAGAGTATTTTTAAATTACTTTTAAGTATAAAATAATCCTTTCTGTGACTTGAGTTATTCACGTTGCATTAATTTAAACTATAACTAAGTCATTTCTACTTTCCACCTATTACATATTACAAACTGTCTTGCCCCTAATAGGCAATTTCATATTACAGAGATTGAAAATTTCAGTTTGCGATAAACTTTTTTTCCTCAGGTCTGGCATCAAACACTGTTTATAAAGATCTGTAAGCACATGTGTTGGACTTGCGTGTTGACGATAATATCAGAAGGTGAGTAATGAATTTTCCTGATAAAATAACCAAGGATAAAATGGAGGGAAAAAATGGGGGGGGTTCTATGAGGGGGTGGGTTGTGAGACAGAGGTTACCTGAAATTTTAATTGTCAGCTGAAATATCAATTATGACAGTTGCCCTGCAACCATTTCCAGAATTTCCAGAAGTCAAACAACGTCCCTGCGTTGAAGGCATCTCAGTGTCTTGAGTTGCTTTTGCACTCTCCATTTAAGACGCAGTGATAATGGGCATCTTTTTGCTGGGGGTCTCATGTACCAATATACAGAACATGAAATCAGGAAACACACTGACAAGGGACTCAGTATCACAGAGTTAGGTATGCTATAACCTGTGAGTGTCTTCTTACCTTTCTAAACCCAGCCACTCTCCAACATATTCTAACTCCCATTTTTCAATGGAGACAAGCGGAGTTTCAATAGTCCCATCTTTTTTTTATTTTTCTTTCAGATTTTAAGTATTTGTTTGACAGAGATCACAAGTAGGCAGAGAGAGAGGGGGAAGCAGGCTCCCCGCTGAGCAGAGAGCCCTATGTGGGGCTCCATCCCAGGACCCTGGGATCATGACCTGAGCCGAAGGCAGAGACTTTAACCCACTGAGCCACCCAGGCGCCCCTCACGTATTTTTATCTTTAAATGATCGAGCTCCATAAACCCCATGGTATTTAGGTGACAAGTGACAATAGGCACAGTTCAGAGGATTCTAGATCTCTGGTAGTATGGTTATTCTTCCCTCCTTCAAGTCTCCCGAAGAGGATGGGAAGGGACCATGTATGTATCTGATATGCCTGTGGGACTTCATTGGGTACTTTATTAATTCATTCAGCATCTGGGTATCTATTATATACTCTGCACTGTACTAAGCCCTAGGATATAGGGGCAAACTAAATATCTATTTAATTCTTACAACCACCCTGTAAGGTAGATATTATTCATTCACATATCACAAATAAAATTGTACTATCAAATACCTTCATCACACAGAAGACTTAAACTTTGGTCCTTTTACTACATGTTTAAAAAGGAAATCTAGTTAAATATATGTTTTTCTATGATGGAAGAAAGAAGATTTGGATTTTTTTCCTTATGGAAGTCTAAGAGTAGTTTCCCTTCATTCTAGATAAATGACATTTGGTATGTCGGGTGCTTGACAAACTCCTAAAAAGAAATCAGAATAAAACGACAACCCAAGTACAAAATGCCAAAAGATTTGAAGAAATATATACACACGGCCAATAGACACATGAAAACATGGTCAACGTCATTAGTCATCAGGGAAATGAAAATCAAAACCACAAAGACATAATACTTCTAACCCACTAGGATTGCTATAATCAGCAAGACTGACAAATATTAGCAAGAACGTGGAGAACTTAAAATCTTCATATATTGCTAGTATGAATGAAAAATGGTGTGGTTCCTATGGAAAACAGTTTAGTAGTTCCTCAAAAAGTTAAACATAGAATTTACCATAACACTTCTAGGTATATACTCAAAGGAATTGAAAACAAGCATTCAAATAAATACTTGTATGTGAATATTCATAGCAACACCATTCACAATAGCCAAGAGGTAGAAAAAAACCGAATGTCCATCAGTGGATACATGCATAAATAAAACGTGGCATATGCATATAATGAAATTCAACTACAAAGGAGAATGAAGTACTAACACCTCCTGCGCAGGGAAAGGCCAGCAATCACTGTATATACTGTATACAATGTATATGTGTATATTGTATGTATATATATGTGTGTATATATACATATATATGAACATATGCATATATATGTGCATATACATATATATGCATATGTACATATATACATATATGTATATGTAATACAATCACTGTATTAAAGATTACTCCAAACTTTGCTGTGAAAGAGAGAAGAGAAGGTGGGGTGGGGGGTCAACGCTCAGAGAGGAAGACCCTATGCTCTTCTTTTGTTCCCACTTTTTTTGGTCCTGCAGAATAATCACAAATCCTTATCACTGTATCTCCAGCTCAGGATGTGTGACAAGGGGTCTTACAGGAACTAGAAGGATCTGTTTACGGGAAGGATACGAGATGCTAATCTAAGCATTCTAGAAGTTCTGCTAAACATAGCCTAAGGGACAATGCATACATCTCTTAGATCACAGGGCAGCTGTCTGGGCTAAGAAAGCTTTAGGGACAGCAACCCGCAATGCCAGGCTGCATTCCAAAGGTAGAGTAGTCGGACAGGGCAGGCCTAGGCATTCCGAAGGCCTATGCCCTTCTCCCAAACCTTTCGTAGCCTTCAGCAGCCTCCATGTTCCCTTTTAGTAAGCCAGGTATTATGGCTGATTTCGTGCTCAACAGTAAACCCAACACTCCCATAACATGGATAAACGTTGAAAACATTTTGCTAAGGGAAGAAGGGGGATACAAAAAACCACATATTATATGATTCCATTTGTATGAAATGTCCAGAATAAGCAAGTCTATAAAGACAGGAAGCAGATTAGTGGTTGTCAAGGACTTGGGGGAGAGGGAGAGAGAATGCCAGTGGGTACAGGATTTCCTTTTGGGGGACTGAAAATGTTTTAGAATTAGGTAGTGGTAATAGTTGCACAACTCTGAATATGCAAAAATCCAGTATGTGTTAAATATTATATGTTAAAAGGGCAAATTTTATGGTATGTCAATTATATGTCAGTTTTTAAAACTTTAAAAACAAGCTAGACAGTTGTCTGATAAAAATCTTAAGAGTATATAGTTCCTGTTGCTTTTTATCCAAAACATATCCAATGCCACTGGTCTCAGTGCAGGAAGGAGGGTGGTAGCACTTGTAGCATCATTCCACCTCAGCTTACTTCAGAAACCATTTCACAGTGAAGTGAAGACAGTGATGCACAGAGCTGTGCACCAACCTTGTGGTTTGAACTCGCATTCCTTGGAAAGAGAAACTAGTATCATTTATGACATCTCAAGTCTAGGTACTATATATTATATATTAGGATATGCTATATATTACAATATATGTAAGACCCAGCATAGGAGGTATTATATATATAAGATATACAGTATATATTTTAAGAGATGGGGGAGGGAAGGAGAGAGAGAATCCCAAGCGGGCTCCACACCCAGCACAGAGCCAGACACATGGCTCGATCTCACAACCCTGAGATCATGACCTGAGCCAAAATCAAGAGTTGGACACTTAACTGACTGAGCCACCTAAGCACCCCAAGGTACTTTATATTTTTTACTCCAATTCCTATAGACATAGATAAGATTAGCTTCCTGAAAAAAGATCCCTTTGGAGATGTGTAAAAATATTGATAAGAATAATTTACTCAAGTCAGATGAGAAATACCTTGCAAATTTCATTTTATATATATATGTATACACACATAATATACATATATACTTATGTATATAGTGCTATAGGTATGTGTACATATATAGTGTGTGTGTGTGTGTATTGTGTGTGTGTGCAATGGAGAGAACTAGAATTCCTTGGGTTTCCACTGGACTTAGAGTGAGGTCTATTTGTCTTTCTGAACCCAAAGGAGATACTCAATTCTTTCCTTCTCATATATCCAAAACCAAAACTAAGAGAGAAATGGAATTCTTCTTTATAAAATTATGGTCCTCTTTGAAGCTCCGTGGCTATATACTAAGAAAAATGTTTAATAGAGAAAAAACCCAGATTCAGTAGTCAGCTGTATCACCCCTGACCCCTTCCCTCTGATACTATTTTTAAAACTTTTATTGCATCTATTCATAATTAGCAAAGACATTCCCATTAGTTTTAAAGACCACAAATAAGAGTCACATTTTTAAGAATCTTTTAAAGGCCAAATATTTATCATTAGGTTCAGTGCAACCCTGATTGTTAACACTTTTCAATTGATTGACATTTAACATTTGTTTATTCAACTGAAAAGAAGATAAAATATGCAAACATTGAATTTGGAATATAATAAGATGTGATAGACTTCAAAATAAGATAATACTGAGTAATTTAGTAGATCTATATATGACAGAAATAAGCATAAAAAGAAAAGATGCCAAATTTTAGAGCTATAGGGCCTCCTGGAGATAAAAGAATAAGAACAGAGTCGGTTTGAGTAGTTATGCTCAGCTGCCAAAGAATGAAATAAATCTATGATTCTATTATTCCAAGACAATGTGATAATACAGCAAATAAGCTTATAAAAATTCTTAACACCCAAGGAAAAATGAACCATTCAAAGAAAGTAGAACAATTCTGGGCAATTGATAATCCTCCTCTACTTTCCAAAGTATATACTCCAAGAAACCAAATAGGCAGTAACCCAAATGACAACTCAGAATCCAATGTGTTGGAGGTCTGCTCTCTGTTTTGCCAAGTTTCAAGAACTTCTTAATGTCCTGAGTTACCAACTCAGAGAGAAGCTGTGGAAGTGGTGGTCACTTTGGGGACGGTGTTCATCATGGTATGCATGGTCTGAGTTAGCAAATGCAAGATGGTGGGCATCTCTAACTGATCATGCCACTATGCCCCAGATTTGTTCTCAAGTAGCCTTTACAGCATCCTCCTACAGACAACATGGATCTTCCATTGGATCTGCCTCAAGAGAACAAGCTCATTCACCAGAGTCCCTTCAAGAACACCCAGAGGCTGGGGACCAGGGAGTGAGTGAGTCATTAAGGGTGTGCCAGTAGGGACAGAGGAAGGAAGAGTCCTGGGGTCATAAAGAATGCTAAATTTTTATTTTTTTAATTTTTTTTAAAGATTTTATTTATTTATCAGAGAGAGCGAGCACAGGCAGACAGAATGGCAGGCAGAGGCAGAGGGAGAAACAGGCTCCCTGCTGGGCAAGGAGCCCAATGTGGGACTCGATCCCAGGACGCTGGGATCATGACCTGAGCCGAAGGCAGCTGCTTAACCCACTGAGCCACCCAGGCGTCCCAAGAATGCTAAATTTTTAGAGAACAGAGTTTACTGACTTCTAACAGCCCTCCTTTCATAGATACACTGATGCCATACATGGCTTGCACAAGAGTATAAGTGGGGTTATTTTTTAAAAAGGACACAAGAGGGGCACCTGGGTGGCTCAGTAGGTTAAGCCTCTGCCTTTGGCTCAGGCATTATCTCAGGGTCCTGGGATTGAGCCCAGCATCGGGCTCTCTGCTCAGCAGGGAGCCTGGCTCCCCCCACCCCCATCTCTGCCTGCTTCTCTGTCTACTTGTGATCTCTCTCTCTGTCAAATAAATAAATAATTTTTTTTTTTTTTAAAAAAAGCATGCTAGACTTGAAGTCGATTACTGCTTTAGCTCAACCAACCACTCTGGTTTGCCCAGCACTGTCTTTTGAGTTTTTATGTGTATTTAGTGTGTGTTTGCATGTGTGTGCATTTTTACTAACAAAACAGTTAATTCTTATTTTGAAAATTCAACTGTTAGTGAAGTATATAGTGGAGAAATTAAGATCCTCCATAACAGCTCTAGAGGAATAACCACTCTTTTGTGGTTTTGCACCCATTCCTGCCCATATTTTCATGCATATTTAGTCTTTTTAACAATAGCATAGTATTCTGTTCTCTGAATGCATCATATCTTGTTTAACCAGCCCTCTTACTGATCTAATTTTGAGTTGTGAATAGCATTATTCCGCCATAAATAGCAGTGAACATCCTAGTATGTATGTTTTTGGGCACTTGCGCAAATATCTCTTTGGGGGAAATCCCTAGAAGTGAAATTGTAGGATTAGAGAGGATGCACACTTAAATGGTTAATAAAAATTGTTAAAGCAACTTCCAAATCATAGCATATCAATTTATACTCACACCTACAGTGTATTAAACTGCCTGTTTCTGATCTGTGTTTTAAGGAACAAAGCACAAAAATGATGAGAGAAAATTGTTTTAAGATCAGACTTATATAGACTCAGGCCACAGTACTAACAGGAAGAAAAGCATTATCTGTCTAAAGGGAGCAATATTACAGTTGCCTATTGTCAGGGCAAGCAAATATTACAAAATGCCTTCTTGGACATTTAACTGATTCTTTATTACCAGAATAGAAAAAAATAGTATGTACATGGTTTCACATTTAGGGAGTGAGATAAAAGGAGGAAATCAAAACTTATTTGGTTCATCTTCTGTTCCAATACTTTGTCTTAAGATCGAGACAACACATTATTGAGAATAAAAAATTAGGTTCCTAAAAGTGACAATCTATTTTCTTTACTAAATACCTGCGTTTGGGTAAACTAATTACATAGCAGATTTGGGTGGAAAAAAATACATGCTTTTTAAAAATCACTTCTTGTTTAAACACAATACTGCCTACCTTTATGTGATTTTTATATCGAATAGTGAGAAAGTGTAGCTTACTGAAAGTGTAGCTTACTAATTAGTAGCAAATACTAGCATTTTTGAGTACTAGCTTCTAGCATTTTTGAGTACTAGCTCAGGCACTACGTAAGTGCTTTGCAGGTGTTATCTCATTTGATCCTTATAATAACCCTGTGACATAAGTACTGTTACTATCCCATTTACAGATCCAGTACATAATTTTTTTTTTTGCTGATAAAACATTTTAAGCATAATCACCATTATAGATGCTTTAGACATGCATTTGTAATACCAGAAAACACCTTAAAGCTCATCTTCCTCCCATGATTCACTCTCCCTTGGAAGAGGATACTGACTAATTACATGTAGTTTTCCTACCTTGGGTATTGTGGGTATTAAATATTAGCATGAAAATAGGGGGACACCTGGGTGGCTCAGTGGGTTAAGCCTCTGCCTTCAGCTCAGGTCATGATCTCAGGGTCCTGGGATTGAGCCCCGCACTAAAAAAAGGAAGGAAGGAAAGAAAAAAAAAGAAACAGGACATGCAGTCTGCCCTGGATTTACTTGAAAAATAAGGGGAGAATTTTAAACATGGTGGCAGATCCTCTCTGCAAGGGGGAGCTGAGGAGGCTGGAATCCTGTCCATAGGATGGCTGGCTTTACTTCTTAATGTCTCCATGGGCAGAATGTGGCTCTGCAGTTAAAGTTTTCTTGCCACAGAAGAGGGCGTCAACAAGAGGGTATAAACTAGCAGCAGGAATCTCTGGTGCTCATGGATAAGCCATCATGAGGATAATTTACCTCACTGATGAGTTACTGTTGGACTATTGATAAATTACATTATAATGGGAGAAGAAAGTCCCCATGTGCAGTAAAACCAAGAGGGAAGAGATCCATACGGGAAAAGAAGCATGCAAAATTTATAAATTTTATAAATTTATAAATTTATAAATCTATAAATTTCATGCGGGGCATTGCATGGGCAATAACTTCTGAGCGTTGTAGAAGAAAAAAAAAATGACATTGTTGAAAAAAAAGGAAGAGAAGAAAGCAGTTGATGTAAATGCACAAGAGAGATTAACATTCGTTCCACTTCAGTACAAAGTCTATTGAGTTTGTATCGAAATATCAGATCTGAACAATACTTCATCTGTACCCCAGTCTGTTCATTACAAAGGTGTTGCCCTTGAACACAGTAAGGAAGTCTCAGAAAGTGAGCGGTGAGAAGGAGGATGGCAATGCACCAGGCTTGAATCAATGTGATCAAAATTAATAGAAGGCATGGAGAGGCAGTGAGTCATTTAAGCCGCAAAAGCTAAAGGAAAGAATATCAGGTATTGCTGATGTAATCTTTGGTATTTCCTACATTTACAAATTGGGATCCATGTGCATCTGCCATTCATCCTTGACTTGAACAGTCAGAGTTTTTATGTTTGTTTGTTTTGAATGGTCATATTTTATTAACCACAGTTCCTGAACAAAATGTTGAAGGCATGCTTTTACCTAAGAAACGATTCCCCAAGAAAAGAATATCTTAGAAATTAATTTCCAGGATTTTCATTTCAAAATATCCTCCAACTGGGACATTACTCAGAATGTTCTCAGGATGTTCAAGTTCTTGCAAGCTTTTTACATTAAAGCAGATTCACAGCTGTGTGGAGAACCACCTTCGAAGTTACCATGCCTTACCGGTATCTCAAGTGTTCCGCTTTGATCTGTAGGCACCATTTTTCCGAGGAAGCGCTCTTGCAAGTGTATTTTCTGTTACCATGTATTTTTACTCTGTAATGTCCATATTTCTTATCAACCAAGAGTAACAAATATGGATGAATACTTTTCTAGTTGGGTAATATAAAGATTAAAGAACGATATCACAGAAGCTATGTAGTTTCTTTTAAATTTCCATTATAATTGATTTGTATTAAACAGAAATTTTTAAATTTTCTCTTTATTTTTACATGCTGGTATTTGAATAGCAAAAGCAGAGTCATTTGTTTGTAGACATTATATAAAATAAGAGGCAGGAAAGTTTCAATTTCTTGATGAGTTGTATCCTTTTATTTGTTACAGGTTGGGTTTTGGGAAGTTTTTTTTATTAAAATAACAACTACTTAATACATGTTTAACTTTGATGAAATAATTAATAACTATATTGCACATGCTGCTATATTTATACATGTGATGAGGAAAGGGGGGAAAGTCAAGAGGAAAAAGAAAGGAAAGAAGGGAAAAATGGAAATATTAACAAGGGAAAATGGAAATAAAAGGGAAAAGAACAGAAATCAAGGAAGAACATGAAAAAAAGAGAAGTTCATAAAAAAAAAATGGAGAGGCAAAAAGGAAAAAGGGTAAACATGAAATGATTACTCTCTACAAATCTAACTAAACTTGTTTCTCTTACTTTAAAATATATATGCTTCTTTAGGGGGACCGGGGTGCCTCAGTTGGGTAAGCATCTGACTCTTGATTTTGGCTCAGGTCATGATCTCAGGGTCCCGAGACTGAGCCCTGTCAGCCTCTACACTGGGCATGGAGTCTGCTTGAGATTCTCTCCCCCTCTCCCTTTGTCCCCCCCTTACCCACGCATGCTTGTGTGCTCTCTCTCCCTAAAGAAATAAAATTATCTATACTTCTTTAGATAAATGTCTTTATTTCCTGAGAACACACCATACTAAGAAAGAATGATCCTGAATGCTTTTCTCTCCTGCTATTATATACTAAGGAGAAAAGGGCTTTCTTTTAAAGTGATCTTTATTTCGCAGTGTTCTTGAATGCAAGGATAATGCAGGCTGGTTATTATTTATGGTTTAAAAAGAAGTATTGCTTGTGTAGATTTTCCAAGGCTGATGCTTGCTGTTCAGGTGTTCATATATTTGTTTATTCTAAAGGCTAATTGCATGGATTAGGGGATACTTCAGCTCCCACCCATGAAAGGTGCTAAAAAAACTGCAATAAGTGAATAAACTGTAGATTCATGTTGACAAAAAACATTTCTATCTTAAAGTTAAATTACTCCCTGAAAAATTGATATCTAACTCTTCCAGAGGGCAATGAATACATTTGGGGCTAGAATTTAAAAACATTGCATTAAGAAAATGTGCCATAATCAAGGATCCCTCAGCTCCCACTGGGATGCCTTGCGATTATAAATGTTATGTTATCGGTGAGAACTCAGCCTACTGCATTCAGTCCTGCCTGTCTGGGGGATAGCTTTTTGGTCTCCTGCATACCTTGAGCATCCACACTGGCTACAATGTATCCAGATAGAAGCATGGTGACTGGCACAGAACAGAAGACATCCTTAAAACAAGTATTAGTCCTGGAATTTGAATCTGAATTTAAGTTGCTTTTTCAAGGTTTCCTCTCTGTTGAGACGGTGGTCTTTTGAATTTGAGCCAGCTGCTTGCAACACTGGGCACTCAGGCTAATCCATTTCAGGCTTATAAAGTTTTGTTCTTCTTGCTCCCTACCTGTCTGTTGGCACATTGTGTTATGTTGGAGCAGCAGAAGCCGCCAGGGATCAAGCCAACTGGCTATGGGACATTGAAAGGCAATTGCTGAGAAAGAGAAAGCCAGGTATAGCCTTCTCTATGAAGAAGAGCCAAGAAGATTCTAAAGGTATTTGAGGATCTCAAGAAAAACACCCCCAGATGGGAACGCTCCCTAGTCTTAGAGGATGGCTGATACTTTACACGTACCCAGCTCCTCTTCTCCTGGGAGCAGAAAACAGGGCATTTTGGAAATGTGCAACACTTTGGTCCTGAATACACAATGGTACCTTTCATCTATTTCTGGTGACTTTTATTTTCTTTTGTTGCTGGATCCCCTACATAATCGTAAGCATATCGCAGGCCAGCACAATGGTAAACAGTGGGTAGACACTGCCTCTGCAGATGCAGACAATATCTGCCTGGCTGGCACTGCGTAATTCAGCCATTAACCCACTTTTATATACTCTTTTGAGCAAAAGGTGCAGAAAAGCTCTTAAGAACTTAAAGGAGAAGACGCTTTTCAAATTGCATTTTTTTTGGTTCCAGGTGTTTTGGTGAGCCCGTCTAAAACTGCTAAGGAGAAGGGCAGAAAGAAAGGTCTTCTGGAGAGTCACAAACAACCCAGGGGCCTCTTGTAGAGTAAAGTAAGCGACCTGTGTGACCTCTGTCAGGTGTGGTACTACAGCTCATAAAAAGTCACCGGTCAGATGAAGAAATATAGGAGGGTATTTCAAGCCATTTTCTGATGGGCGGGGAGATCCTCAGGATTGCAGAATTTTCAAATCACAAGCAAGCAGGCCTTTTGTCCCCCAATCGGAGCAGGTCTAGGGGTGAGTGCAGATGCCCTAATATAATATGCCCTAAAACAGAAGTTCTGGATTTGCTGCCCGAGTTGCCTCTCTGGTTTCCCGGCCTCCCCTAGTTTCCCCATCCAGTTCATTCTCCATGCACCTGCAGTATAATCTCCTTGAGACACCAATGATGGACAGCTTCAGTGGTTGCCTGTTCCCTGGAGAGTGCAGGGCATGGGGCCCTCTCCCACAGCTTTCTTGCAACATGCTCTCAAAAAAACAGACAAAACCCTGTATTGACCAGTCTTGTTTCTCTTCTCCCAGGATACCTACCCTTTACCAACTGCCCTCCCTTTTCCTCTGTTGAAATCTTATCTGTTCTTACAGGTTAGAATGTATCCCCCAGAAAGATATATGGAAGCCCTAACCCCCATCCCGAGAATGTTACCTTACTTGGAAATAGGGTCTTTGCAGATGATCGAATTCAGTTGAGGTCCTTGGGGTGGGTCCTACCAAACCAGTATGTCTAGTGGCCCTATGAAAAGGGGAAATTTGGAAACAGACACAGACATGTGTAGAGTGAAGACTTCCAGGTGACAACAGGGACAGAGACTGGGCGGATGCAGCCAGAGGCCCAGCAAGGCCAAGGACTGCTGGCCCCCACCAAAAGCAAGGGAGAAGAAAGGAAGGATTTTACACCCTGAGTTTCAGAAGTAGCATGGCCCTACCAATACCTTCATTTGGGAGGTCTAGCCTCCCAAATGAACTGTGAGATAGTAAATTTCTGCTGTTTAAGCCACCAGTTGGTGGTACTTTGTTATAATAGGCCCAGGAAACTAATATATTCGTCCTTCAAGGCCCAGTTCATGCGGAGTTCATATGGCACCTACCCCACTAAGCCTTCAAAGACTGACTCCAAAATGTCTAAAGTAATCTCTCTAAAGTAATCTCTTGCACTCTTCTATACCTTCATACTATTAGAAGAACATGACCTTTTGTTTTCATTTTCTGTGTTAAGTTGTGGGCTTCCTTAGCTAACCTTTTATCAATTTCAACTTTTTGTCTCCCTAGCATGTGCAGCTCTGCATTTGGAAAGCTTTCCTTAAATGTTTATTGAACTAAGTGGAATGGAATATTTGTTTTTTCAAGACATCAATGACAAATGACTTAGAAGAAACTAATTTTGAGATAATGTTTTATTATCATCTGTTAACTCATTAACCATTGCTGGAAGAACTCTTAGAAAAAAATAGAATGTAAAATGGAGTAATGGAAAATTAACACGCAGTTCTCAGAATCAGGTATAAAAAAATCCAGAAAGAGATCACACTGCTCATAAATAAATCAAGAGCAAGCAAGACAAGTTACTATTTCCATCTGTAAGTAATTGTTGGTATTGATTCAATGAGATTAGCATTCTCATACAAGATATTGAGGATGTAAATAAGTAAAACTTCTTTTGAGAGTAATTTGAAAAGTAGCTATCAATGTTTTCAGTGGGCACCTGGGTGGCTCAGTTAGTTGAGTATCCGACTCTTGATTTTGGCTAGGGTCATGATCTCAGGGTCACGGGATCAAGTCCAGTATCAGCTCTGCTCTTAGCCAGAATTTGCTTGGGTTTCTCTCTCTCCCTCTGCCCCTCCTCCTGCTAGCATACTCCCTCCTGTCCTCTCTTCATTCTCAACTCAGTAAATTAAAAAAGAAAAGAAAGACAAAAATACATAAATATCCTTATTTCTACCACTTAGAGATTATCAGGCAATAATCTAATGAGCATCTTTCCAAATTTATTCTGTGCTAAAGTATGTATACACAGAAAGGACTTATACATAATTATAATTATTCACTGATAGTATATCATTAACATATTTCCATGTTAGGCTTTTAGAACTGAAGAACCCTTAAAATTCATTTAGAACAGAACAGAAAACAGCACCTGCACATACAACCACATGTATATTGCCCTCCTCTTCCACATGCCATGACGCATGGGGCCGAGTCACCATGGCATCTTCTGGGAGGGTTGACACATAGCCTTAAAGGCCTCCTCCACAAAGTGCTACTCACAACTACAACCAAAGGACTAAAGGTTAAAGTCATGCAAGCTGAAACTGATTATTTTTGACTAGTTTAAACCAATAATAAGGAGTCAAGTGATTTCTTGACCAAAGTTACACAACTGGCAATGGAACCAAAGATAGGAACCTGTGAAAATATTCTATCATTGTAAATTTAAAAATAGTACTTTGTGGAACAGACTTCATGATATTAACGTTTAAACCCTGAAATGAAAGGGATTAAATGAAGTTTGGGGCAAAAGTATGAAATAATTAAGTGCACCTAAATATCCATTTATTTTTTGTGTTTAATCCACATTTACATGGTGTGGTGATCCCACCTCTGCTGCAGCAACTGTCCTAGGAACACAATTGCCCCTCTACTTGATATTTTACAGATGAAGATTATTAAAATATTTAGCAGATTAAGACTGCCATGCATAAATCTAAAAGGCCCTTCCAGACTCGTGTTTATGAAAACCATTTAGGATTCTGAGATCTCCTGAAGCTCATGGTGGGTATTTTAGAAATCTGACATAGAAGAATGTCACCTCTACTCCTGAACTGTGGGGACTCTGGGAGAAGAAAACTGTCTGTGCATGATTCAAATCGCTGGACTCCTGATTCTCAAAGCAGGTAGTAGGCTGTGGCCTTCACCACGTGATGTACAGTGGTATGATAAACAGGCCAGGTTCACATACTACATGAGGACATAACTGTTTAGCAATGTATTGTAGCCTCAAGTGCACATCCATCAGGTGACCACATTGTACCACTTCAAGATAATAAATGTTGCCCAGCTGAACCGACAGTACTTAACAAGCATTTCATGAGCACTTATTTTGTGCCAAGCACTGTGCTAGGTTCTAAAGCTACAAATATCAGGAAGACATAGTTCCTGGCCTGAAGGAGCTTGTTTTTGCCATGGGTGTTTGTAGTGGGGCATTAAGGAACCCACAAATTCAGATTTTGTTTTTTCTGTGTGTGTGTGTGTGTGTGTGTGTGTTTTAAGATTTTATTTATTTATTTGAGAGAGAAAGAGAGAGAGAGAGAGAGAATACAAACAGGTGGAGGGGCAGGTAGAGGGAGAGGGAGAAGCAGGTTCCCCGCTGAGCAGAGAGCCCAGGATCCATGACCTGAGCCAAAATCGAAGCTTAACTGCCTAATCCACCCAGGTGCCCCCAAATTCAGATTTTGACTAATAACATTAGTTATTAACATTAACACATAGTGGAAGAAAAGTCTCCAAAGCTGGAAGAATTCCTTCCTTTCATATAACTTGATCTGTGATAGTAGATATTTTAAGAAAAATGTATCCATAACTAGAAATGGCTTGTATAAAAGTATAGAAAAAGCAGAAGTTGAAAATGCAATTTGAAGTTAGAGATCCCTGGTAGGCACACTGTAAATTACAAGTCTGTGGAACAGAGACATTTATTGTGGAGACAGACACAGCAATTTCTTACAGTATGATAACATATTTAATAAACAAAAACGCTAAATTGTAAGCCTTAAAAAAAAAAATGTCTTTTCTCATGGGCACCTGGGTGGCTCAGTCGACTGGGAGACTGACTTGATTTCAGCTCAGGTCACGATCTCAAGGTTGTCGGATCAAGCCCCGAGCCAGGTTCTGCGCTCAGTGTGGAGTCTTCTTGGGACTCCCTCTCTCTCCCTCTGCCCTTTCCTGTGCTCGCTTGCTCTCTCTCTCTCTCTTCCCCCCCTTATAAGTAAATAAATAAAAGCTTATAAAGAAAAGTCTTTTCTCGTAATCTACTTGATGATCATGCCCCCCCCAACCATGACATGCGCTATAGCTCCAAGGACTTCTTTACTCAGTTTTTACTTATTAATTTTTTTACGTTTTATTTATTTATTTGTCAGAGAGAGAGAGAGAGAGAGAACAGAAGCAGGGAAGTGGCAGGCAGAGGCAGAGGGAGAAGCAGGCTTCCTGCTGATCAGTGAGCCCAATGCAGGACTCGATACTCGATCCCAAGACCCTGGGATCACGACCCAAGCCAAAGACAGTCATTTATCCAACTGAGCCACCCAAGTGTCCCTTTTACTCAGTTTTTAATTTGACAGTTGTGCAATTATTAATTTACTCTTTCTCCCCCTTAAGCTCAGTGACATAGTGCTTGCTACATTTATCATTAATCTTTTATAGACTTGGTTGGTCTAATCCACTCAGACCAGAACCTGGAAATTAAATGCCAGAACTTTGAAAGTTAAAGCTGTAACTTCAGGTAATTCACCAAGATAAACTTACCTTATAATAAAGTCAATCAGGCTGCTTTCCCTGGTGAAATCTTCCCTACACACTGGGTACTTCTTAAACCCCAGTAACACTCAGAATTGCTCAAGCACCGTGGGGATAGAAATTTTCATTGATATTCCAAAATTATCTCTGTAGAAATGTGTACAAGTACTTAAAATTACTGTAATTATTTCTTCCTAGTAAGATATTACAAGATTTTAATCACTCTATCTAAAGTGGAAAATATAGATGGAATAATGCAAAGCAAAAGTACAGTATTGTTAATAGTTTTTTAAATGATTCGTTTAACTTTTCACTCGATATTTCAAACAACTCAGAAACCACTATAATGGGGGTGAGAAATTTACTCAAATAACAAACAGAACCACGGAGAATCCTTTACCTGTTCTCAGATTGTAGCAATGGTGGTGGCTAGAATAGAACTCATCTTGGATTTCCAATTTCAGGGCTTCATAAAGAGAGACAAGTTTCTGCATATGAAAGTGCCCTGATGGAACTATCCTGCACTGCAGGTCCTGTTGTATGTATGGCAGAAATAAGCTTTGTTAAAGCAGCTCCTTTTAGAAAGTGCTGCTTATCTCATTTACCCTCTCAGAAAACCTGTATGTTAACTCCACCAGTAGAAGCATACTTACCAGTTCAGATCCTGTGAGTAACGGCTCGTTAAAAATAGAGAGTTTTATAGGCATTCAACACTTGAGAATAACTAGCCATTCCTCATATTGGAGGAAGAAGCAGATATGGTTTTCTACGGGTTAATGTGAACAAAACTCTTACAGCATTTAGTAAGTTAACTATTGCTAATTTCTGAGTCCTTCCCCCTAGGAATTGTAGAAAACCCTTAGCCAAGTTTAGATTGAAAGAATGGTTATAGTCTAAAATTATTTTCTTTTTGCTTCAGTATGTCCCATAGGATTCCTGCCCGCATTTTCATGTTCTGACATCTGGGTTCTTATTTCCATTACAGATTTTCCTAGGCTCCTTGCATAATAGCAATTATTGATGTAAAGTTCCTTTGTACCAGACACTGCTGTAAGTATTTTTATCTTCATTTAATATACAAAAAAAAACAAAAACAAAAAAACCTCATGAGATGTGAATGATTATAAGTGCATTATACATATAAGGAAGATAAGGCACAGAGAGGTTAAGAAATTACCCAAAGTCACACAGCTAGTATTAGCAGAAACTGAGGATTCAAACTCCAGGTGATTAACTACTATGTCATATTGCTTTTCTAAGTACCAGGTACTTGATCACAGAATTCTTAGGGCTTGCTCCCACTAGTATGCTCAGAAATGCTCAGAAAACTAGTATCCTCCCACCAGCATGCTCTTTTAATCCTGTTTGGCACTCTAAACTCCAAATGAGTTTGAGATAGGGGAGGGCCCTGGGGGTATGAAAATATGACCACACAGATACTATCTCCATGCTTGCTTTGCAGATGGAAATCAAAAAGTGTGAGAATTTGCTCATACTAAGGAGCAAGCAATTGCCTTAAACCTTCCATTTTCTCATGATCTTAATTTTTAGAGCCTAGTCAGTTAATCAAATTACCGTCCTATTTAAATACCAGGAAATTAAAATATGTAAAACATTATACATGTTTTCTGATCTAATCGTTAGAACATGCTCTTCCTTTAGAAATTTATGATTTTTTAAATATACTTTTTTTAAGATTTTATTTATTTATTTATTTGACAGGCAGAGATCACAAGGAGGCAGAGAGACAGGCAGAGAGAGGAGGAAGCAGGCTCCCTGCTGAGCAGAGAACCCGATGTGGGACTCGATCCCAGGACCCTGAGATCACGACCTGAGCCGAAGGCAGCAGCTTAACCCACTGAGCCACCCAGGTGCCCTATTTTTTTAATCTTAAAAAATAGTCTCTTCCACTGAAATTTAATGGGTCACATATTCCTAGTCAGAAAAAATGAAATTATTTCCATTTTTAAAATAAATATATGTGTATACATGTATATATATGTATCTATATATTTTTATATAATATATATATTACATATATATGAAATATATATATGTAAAATATATATGTAATATATATATTTCAAACTCATATATGTATCTATATATTTTTATATAATATATATATATATATTTCATATATATATGTAATGAATCCAGGAGGAAAATGATATTTTGTCTTTGGTGTCTTCTCTGTAGTGGATCTATATCCTTGTTTTTCTATAAACAGAAACCAGGCAATACAGAAAGTAGACTCACTTCTTTCCAGTATTAAAAAATATAACTCAAATACATGCAAAATTCATTGTATGGATGTTGGCTCTAAATTTCCTTGCAAATTCGCTAAAAAGATAACACATACTGACAAGATTGTAAATGTCTATTGAAAGAATTATGCTTGATTAAAAACATTGAATTATTTTATCTTATGCAAACATAATTTATTGTTGTGCAAGATTGCCCTCTTGTGTTTTTTCTAGTTAAGTCATTATTATTTTTATCAATTTAATATTCAATTTTCAACTTTTCCATCTAAAATTAACTCACTCAACAACATTGTTGGAGCTAAAGCATGTTACTGCTAAGTGAAATAAGCCAGAGAAAGACAAATACCATATGATTTCACACATATGTGGAATTTAGGAAACAAAACAGATGAACATGGGGGAAAGAGGGGGGAGAAAAACCAAAAATCACTCTTAACAATAGAGAACAGACTGAGGGTTGCTGGAGGGGAGGTGAAGGGTGGGCTAAATGGGTGCTGGGTATTAAGGAGAGTACTTGTGTGGAACACTGGGTATTACATGAAAGTGACGAATCACTAACTCCTGTAACCAATATTACATTATATGTCAACTAACCAGAATTTAAATAAAAACCTAAAACATTGAAAAACTAATTAATTAAATAAAATAAAATTAACTCACCGCCAAAGGAACTTTAAAGCTTTATATTTACAACCCTACTGATCAGTAGTTAGTGCTATGGTTTATGGTACACCCATTCCTTTAAATCTCTGAGTGGATCTGTAAAATATTGTGGCCTAAAGTTACAAGGAAACAGAGTCCATCAGAAGTAAATACATAAACAAAAAATTAGAATTATGTCAACAAATACTGAAATCCTGATACTCACTACTCTACCAAGTTATGGAAGGTGCAGCCAATTCGTCTCATATATATATGGGTCTGGCTTAATAACCTAACAGTCAGTTTCCCCCATTGGCTTACTTAGTTATTATGGTTATATAACAACACTGACAACACTTTAAATTATTTTTTAATTTAATTTATTTATTTTATTAATGTTAATTAATTAATTAATTTGACAGAGAGAAATCACAAGTAGGCAGAGAGAGAGAGAGGAGAAAACAGGCTCCCTGCAGAGCAGAGAGCCCGATATGGGGCTTGATCCCAGAACCCCGGGATCATGACCTGAGCTTAAGGCAGAGGCTTTAACCCACTGAGCCACCCAGGTGCCCCAATATTTTAAATTATTTTACGAAAAACTACCTTGTCTTAGGCAAGATTTCTTTTCAGTGTTGTCAAATTAGAACAAGTACTCTCATATATTGAAATGTATATCTGGTACACTTTTTTGTAAATCAAATTGGCAGTATATGCTAAAAGCCTTAAAAAAAAAAAAAGCCTTATTAGGTTTGCTTCTAGGAATTTATCTCAAAAGCACAATCCTAAGTACCCCCAAAACTTCATGCCCCAACTACTCATCATGGCCTTATTTCTAGCACAAACACTGGTAACAGCCTAAAGATGGCTGTGTGTTGAATTCGATTGGAATACATAGAGTGGAATTTTTGCAACAACTATAATTTTAATGTAATATTTAAAATGACATGAAATTTTTCTATGTTATGATGTTAAGTTTAAAAAATTCAGGATATAAATATACATGTGTGTATGTGCAGGTGTGTATCACCATGATTTAAAGAAATTCTTCCCAAATTATGAACAAAGACTAAAACAAAATGCCTCAAAATATTAATAGTGGTTGTCATTTGGGGGGTGGCACTATGGTGGCTATTTCTCTATTTCTCACTTGTCTGTGTCTTCATGTTTTTATGTTGAACATGCATTACTGTTATAAAAGGGGGACCCCACATGTCACTAATATCAGCAGAATTGAGGTACTGTCCTCATTGTACAGATCAGGAATTTGGTGGTTTTCTGTGCCACTGGCTCAGGATAGCTGAGCCACTGTAGGAAACTGGAGAAGCCCCTAGATTAGGCAAAGAGTGGGATAGTTCCTTAGGATGGAGACCTTCTTTCTCAATACTTAATTCTTCCGGAGAAGAAAAAGGTAGAATTAGGTGGATTTCTTTTCCAAACACAGAAACAAGCAAACAAAGCAACAACCATTTATTTGGTGCTTAATATATGCTATATTGGTTTGAAGGGGTCAAAAGCTAAATGCAGTGAATGGCTGGATGAAAAGGACGGTTACACAGTCTCACAACCAACCATTCCCCCCCCCTCCGCCACCTGCCCCGGGCCACTGTAGCCAAAGAGCTGCTCTTCCCGCCTGGAGCAACAATCCTTGATTACCTTAACTCCCATTCTCATTCATTTTTCAGAATGCAGAGAGAGTGTTCTTTTCAAAGAACAAACCTTCCACAGATTCCCAGGGCCTCTGGAGATAAACTCTAAATTTATGGGGGTTGACAAGGCCCTTTATGGTCTGGCTTTGGCTAAACCTATCCAGCTTCCTCTTTGGTCTTCTCCAAGCATTCTGATCTTCCCCAGGCTTTGCCCATCCTGTCTCTGGTTCAGTTAACTCCTGCTTAGTTTTTAAGTGTCTGGTTCAGTGTTGCCTTCAGTGGGAAAATGCCGTTGCCCCTCTATGTGCACCTATCATAATCCCAGCTTTCCTGATTAGAGCCCTTTCTGGGGGTTATTAAATTCTCTGCTTTGAAGGACTTTATCTGGACTTTGGGCTCTGAGTGAGGGAAGGGCTGAGTCTACCCTTTAACTAGATATGTTAAGTGCTGAACAGGGGAGCAACAGGTGTTTACTGAATAAATGAATGAATGGGTGAATTAAGTGAGATAGCTTCATTATATTCAACTTCCCCCAAACGTCCTCTCTAAAGATGTACTCTAACTGATGAAGGTGCATATTAATATAAAGAGGATACCTTGCCATGATGGTGGTCCTGGGGATGCTGTGAGTTCTTCGTTCAGCCCTGCCCTGCCATGCTGAATCCAAGTCTCACTTCACAGATCCATGTGCATGTGTGTATATACTTAAGAGATTTTTCAAATTAATTTTTCAAGCCCCTTATGGGAGAAAAAGGGGTCACTATGATACATGAACTGTTTCTAATCCTTAAAAAAAAGATATTTTCATCCAACAATAAAGGAGTAATTTAATTATGATTCATAAAATAATTACAATCTTTAAAGACATAAGAAAATAATATAATACCAAATTTTTATAAAAGTATACATACCAGGGGCGCCTGGGTGGCTCAGTGGGTTAAGCCGCTGCCTTCGGCTCAGGTCATGATCTCAGGGTCCTGGGATCAAGTCCCGCATCGGGCTCTCTGCTAAGCGTGGCGCCTGCTTCCCTCTCTCTCTCTCTGCCTGCCTCTCCGACTACTTGTGATTTCTCTCTGTCAAATAAATAAATAAAATCTTAAAAAAAAAGTATACATACCACATATACAGAACAAGCTAATCTCTCCTACATATAAAAAGTACATATCACACATTTACATAATACCAAGATTTGAAGAAAATGCATCAAAATGTATATTGTGAATATTTCTGAGTCATCGCTGTCAGAAAAGTAAAGTATTTTTCTTCCTTGTATTTATGTATTTATACTCCCATACAGCACATATATACTTAAAAATATTTTACTGAATAAATTAAGTAATGCAAAGATTTTATACTTAATAGATTTACTAATGCAATGACCTTTAATGCAGATACTACTTGAAGACACTATAGAACTACAATCATTTTGAATTTGACTTCTCCGATATCCTCAGGTTGGGAGTTTTTCATGTTTCTCAAAGGGAACAAAGAATATTTTATGAAATGGTTTAGAAAGTAAATTAATGCATACATTATTATGCCAAGCACAAATGAGATGGCATTTAAAAAAAAGAGATTAAAGGATAGGCTGGAGGCAGTTAACTAAGTATAAAGGTACTGGAAGTTGATTAGGGAGAGGCTGATTTGGGCAGAATTCCCTCTTCAAACAGGCCACCAGGAGCAGTTGGGAGGAGCCTGGGAAAGTCCCTCACCTGCACCACCTATCCCAATAGATCTAGGAAGTTGCTTTTTTGTTTTTGTTTTCATTTAACAATAGGTCCAGTGATAAGCAAAATTGCCCTCCTGGAAAGCTCCCTGAAGTGCAAAAAGACTAAGAAGATCAAAGGAACCATTAACCACTCCCTGAACTTCAAAGGTTTCTCCTTGAGAACTCAGAGAAGCCGCTGTGAGTTTATACATGACTGACAGACTTCCACTGCAGTATAGAAATAGAACAAATATCTCGATTACATTATTTATTTCTCTGCTGTGGTCGCATTTTGGATTTTACCAGTTTTGTACACATAATAAAATGAGTAATAAATCAAAATATATTAGGACTAGAGACCTACACTTACCCAATGAGCCCTAATGGCGCTATTCTTAGCACTACTCTCTTTTCGTGCTTTCTAAACCTAGCTTTTTAGTGTCTTGGTTGTTGCTATATTTTCTCATTCAGAAAGAAATAAAATAACCACTTTGCCTTGCATAGTTTGTATTTTAATTCAATATTCAAATAAAGTCTACAAAATCACTTGCTTTTCCTGGACTGGTTTCCAGACTCAGGTCCCCAATGATGGAAGTTCTCTTTTCAGTAAAGCATTTCATGCAGGCTGTGGTGACCTACAGCCCAAAACATTCAGTCAGCCATGAGTGTGTAGCACTCATTTTAATAATAAAAAATGCATCTGCAGTTTTTTTTTTTACTTTTTGTGAAATTCTTTATTAAAAATGCCTCTCCATCTACTTGTGATTTCTCTCTGTCAAATAAATAAATAAATAATCTTTTTAAAAAATTAATTTTTATATTAAAATATCACATATAAATCATAAGTTTATGGCTCTATAAAGTTTCACAAAAAAGATACACTCATGTAATAACCAGCACTCAGATAAAAAAAAAAATAGATTACAGAATATTTCTAGCACTTCAAAACTCTCTCTTGGGCCCTCTTCCACGTTCCTGACTTCTACTCTGAGATACTGACTGTACTAGCCAACAGTGGCCAGACATATATAAAAATAGAGCTCTGGGGGGCACCTAGGTGGTTCAATTGGTTAAGCATCTGCCTTTGGCTCAGGTCATGATCCCCGGGGGTTCTGGGGGATCACTCAGCCTTGGGTTCCCTTCAAAGCAAGGAATTGGCTTCTCCCTCTCTCTCTCTGCCCCTCCCTCTGCTCGTGCTCTCTCTCTCTCTCTGTGTATGTTTCAAAAATAAATAATAAAAAAGTTTTAATAAAAAAATAAAGCTCTAACCCACAATCCACAGCACCCTGCCCACCAACCCCTTATATATCATGAATAAACCAGGAAGCCATACTGCTCTGAGTTGGATTTGTAGGAAGTCACACTGCTACCTCTAGTAACAATCTGGGAGTCCAAACTAACTTCTGTAACAACTGACCCCAATGGCCAGGACTTGATTAATGATGGATAGCTTCTCCAATTTTTGTCTCTACATCCAACTTAGAATGAATGCATGAAAGTCAAGTATGCACCCTCAAGCCAATCCTGTAAGTGCTTATTTTAAGCAGAAGAATCTTAAGCAAAAGACTCTAGAAGATACTACTAGATTCTTAAGACCTTCGAAGATACTTTTCTTATCACTTCTGGTAATAAAAGTCCTATATAAATAAACTTGTTTAAGACATTTACACCAAGAGAGACATCTACTATCTGAAAAGGTGTAGAAAAAGATCGATCTTTGATGCATACATTCAGAATCATGTATTATGCATCTACCAGGAATAAGATGATAAGACATAATTTCCACTCTTAAAAGTCTTCTAGAAGAAGCCACAGAAGAGCAAAGAAGTCTTGAACAAGTTTGCCCACAGAAATCCAAAGCAGTCACTGAACAGGGAGAAGTCAGTTTTGCAAGTAGAGAGGGTGTGTGTGTGTGTGTGTCTGTGTGTCTGTGTGTGTGAGAGAGAGAGAGAGAGATTAGGAATGGTGAAGGTGATGATATCTAGGACCAATAGCAGAATGAGCACAGATATAGAGACCAGAAAACCATCATGCCCATTTTGGGTACTACAAGCAATAGTCTGGTTCAAAGTTCACTCATCCATAAATACAATAATTATTAAATGAATACTTTGAGTTAAAATTGTGACTATCAAGAAATAACTTGTCCTTCAAGATAAGATCATCAAGAAGGCCTTGTCTATGCAGTGAACATAGAACGTGGCCTTCCTAGAATCCATTCCGCATTCTTCTAATAGAAACGTAATTTCTTTAGTATATACCCTTCCCCCCACAACACAAATGCCTCCAAAGCAGCTCACTCACTCCTAGTTCCAAGTGGCCCAAGAAAGGTTACACTTAGTCTCTTTCCAGTGACTGACTTTGGAATAGCTCATGACCAAGTCTGATAAAAGACAACACCAAGAGAGGTTTGCTAGAGTTCTCTGGGAAAGTAATTCTTGGTGCGTTACTGAAAGCCCCTCCCTTCCCCTCACTGGGCATGAATCAAGAAATACATGGCTCCCAATACTTAGGGCAACCATATGGTAAATACAAAGGAAGCAGGTTTAGGATGGAGCTGACTCTATGAATGGCAGGAGAGAGAAAGAAACCTGGATTCTTAAATAATATCATTGAACCAATTGACCCTGAACTTCACCCTGCCTCTGACAGTCTTTTATAAGACAGATAAAGAGATCACAAGGAGGCAGAGAGAGAGAGGAAGGGAAGCAGGCTCCCTACCCAGCAGAGAGCCCGATGTGGGGCTCGATCCCAGGACCCCAGGATCATGACCTGAGCCGAAAGCAGAGGCCCCAACCCACTGAGCCACCCAGGCGCCCCTACTCTAGAGTTGTTTTTACCAGTTTTCCAGGCTAGCATCATCCAAAAGCAACTATCATTGACCACTCTCTTCACATTCTCCTCAGCAGATTAGAAAAAAAAAAGTGATCTAGTTCACTCCCTGACTTTTCTAAAAGCTGGATAGAGATGGTTTTTCTGTTATTTGTGGCCAAAGCACCCTAATCTAGATTTGATTATTAGGCGAAGGGGAGTCACTGAAGAAGTTTAAGCGGGAGATGGACATAGTTTTCATTTTATGAGGACAGCAGTGGCAGAAATGTTGAGGATAGATGAGTGGGATGGGAGACTGGCTAACATTTACTCAGGGCACACCATGTGCTTCTACTAGGCTAAAAATTTTACACATATTAATTCATTTAATCTTTCCCATCCTCTATGAAGTATGTAGTATTATCTGCTTTCAATAAGAATAATCTGAAGCTCAGAGACATTAAGTTATCCGAGATCACAGAGCTAGTAAGTGGCAGAGCCAGGATTTGGACCCCAATTTTATTATAGACATTTCTTCACACACCCCTTGCCCCCAGTAATACATATCAGGAGAAGCGCATATTCCTCTCAGCCACAAACAGGCCTCATTGATCTAAGAGTAAACCACTGACTGGGTTTCCAGTGACTGACTCAGGAATAAGCTGGTGACCCAACTCCAGTTTGGCTTCTAACCACCAGTTCGTGCTGCATATTTCATAGCATTATTGTGAGAACTAAAGTGGGCTATTGCTTAAAACATACTTAATATATGGTAGGCTGACAGTAAATGGTAGCTACTGCTGTGATGATTATAGACTCCTATATATCAAGAAAAACTGAGAAGGAATGTTCAGAGAAGGAGGGCAAAGAAGTATGGTATGACAGAAGCCAAGGGAAGAGTTTAGGAAAGGCATAGCAAAATCAAATGCCATGGGAAAATAAAGTGACATGAAGAGTTAAAGAGTGGAATGGATCTAGTCTTTAGGACATGACAGGTGACTTTTGCCAGGGAAGTGTTAGTGGAAGGGTTGAGGTAGAAGGGCCACCAATTGGCTGAAGAACAAACTTGCATCTGGATTAGCAATTTCACTGTGATGGAAAGGAGAGAAAGTCAGCATTTATAAACTTTGAGGCAGAGAGTGAGAACAACCATGGGACAGGTGCCAAAGGGTATTGAAAGGATGACATCAAGCTCACAGGTAAAGGGAGGTATTAGTCTTGAAGAATTGGGCCATCTTCTACCCTCTAATGGTTTTCCTGGGGTGGGGAGAGATAAGGGTAAATTCAAATACAGATGCATTTATTGACATGGCGGGTGGAGGTGGAGGGCGTTCACCTTTGGAATAGTTCTTTTCTCCTAGTGAAGTGGAGGCAGGGTCATCTGCTGAGGAGAGTGTGAAGAGAGTGGTCAATGATAGTTGCTTTTGGATGATGCTAGCCTGGAAAACTGGTAAAAACAACTCTAGAGTAGGGGCGCCTGGGTGGCTCAGTGGGTTGGGGCCTCTGCTTTCGGCTCAGGTCATGATCCTGGGGTCCTGGGATCGAGCCCCACATCGGGCTCTCTGCTGGGTAGGGAGCCTGCTTCCCTTCCTCTCTCTCTCTGCCTACTTGTGATCTCTTTATCTGTCAAATAAATAAGTAAAACCTTTAAAAAAAAACAAACAAAACAACCAACTCTAGAGTAGTGACAGCTGAGGGCATAGCTAAATTGGAGACCAAGAATTTTCAATAGCTTTAATATATAGGAATATATGATTCTCTTGAGCACCTCTCACTTACCCAGATAGAGATAGAACAAAGAGCCTGTCTGTGCCCTCAGCAAGTTATGGAAGCATGAAGTTCAAAGTAATGGAAATAGCGACCATTTGACTGTAGTCCAGTCTCTGGTTCCTCATACACCGCCAAGGGCCTTATTCATACAAACAAAATCTATGCCTACAACTGGGACTGCCAACCACTGTTGTCAAAGGGTCAGAGGGTTAAAGAACAGACTGTTCACTCCCTCAAATTCAAAGGGAAGAATCAAACTGTTAATCAAAGCACTTTACCTGGGAATCTCACAGTGTTCCAAAATTACAGGTGGTAAAACAATATTCATCCTTTGATTAAATGCTGAGTCTCAAATTTGATGTATCCCCTTTCTTTCATCTAGGATAAAACAAAGTTAAAGACATTCATATTTAAGGCTTTATGTACAATGGATAGGATTAGTAGGACTAAGAGCAATATGGCATGTAAAATAAAACTACATAAATATTTGAATTATTCAGTATGTGTGTCTATGCCACATAACATGACATCCTGCTGAGTCAAGAGAACTTAAAACATCTCTCCATTATTAGCAACTTCATTCCCCCTTAAACCTGGCCAATAAGAGAAAATGTCTACTTGTTAGAATATGGAAGGAACATTTCTCCTTCAGGAAGTTGCTTTAAGATATTGCTTCAAAGTTGCTCTTGGTTATTTTAATTGATTTAATGAGTTTTTTCTTCTAAAAAACTCAAGGTGTGTCCTTTTATTGTTCAAAAGAGAACAAAGGCAATAGTAAACAAGTGACTGTTGTATCATAAGGTATGTCAAAGCAATGAAAATACCAATTATCCAGATAGAAGACTATCACTGGTTGTACATCCCCTGCTTGGAGACCATGCCTTCCTCTGAACTTATCACTCTCAGAGATAGTTGTCTTTTCAGAGCTTCTTAATTGACAAATATGCCTAAAGCATTAGAGTAAACTAATCCTATTTTTATACCTAAAATAATGCTGCCATCATATCAGCATATAAAAACATGAGTAAAAAAGAAAAGGCTTACAAAGACAGATTTCTTAGAGAAGTCTTCCTAGAAGATCAGCATTGGGATTTTAATACTGGGATATAAAGTGGAGTCACTGGAGCTTAGATATCAGAGATCTTATTAGCTTATGAACTAGCAAGGAGGCCAGAATTTACTTTGTAATTATAAACATCCTAGACTGCTGAGAGAATAACATAGTGTAGGAAAAAAAAAAAAAACAGCAAGTCTCCTTTTAAGTATTAGATATGATCATAAGTGAATAAGACTCCGTCACTGACCTCATGGAGGTCTTTCCAAATCTCACCTTTCTGAAAATAACTGTGAGACAACATTAAGTGAGCTCCTCAGCAAGAAAGCTCAGTGCCGGGACGCCTGGGTGGCTCAGGTGGTTAAGCAGCTGCCTTCGGCTCAGGTCATGATCCCAGCGCCCTGGGATCGAGTCCCATATCGGGCTCCTTGCTCAGCAGGGAGCCTGCTTCTCCCTCTGCCTCTGCCTGCCTCTCTGTCTGCCTGTGCTCACTCGCTCTCTCCCCCTCTATCTCTGACAAATAAATAAATAAAATCTTTTTTAAAAAAAAAAAAAAAAAAAAAAAAAAAAAGAAAGCTCAGTGCCAAGTATGGAAAGAACACTAAGACTTGCTGCCACTCATTTCTTACAATGGAGTCACATTAGATAGGGTTACAGTTCACAGATAACAAGAGACATTTTTCTAAGTAAAAATTAACTTTAGGGGCACCTGGGTGGCTCAGTTGGTTAAGTGACTGCCTTTGGCTCAGGTCATGATCCTGGAGTCCTGAGATTAAGTGCCACATCAGGCCCCCAGCTCCATGTGGAGTCTGCTTCTCCCTCTGACCTCCCCTCTCATGCTCTCTCTCTCTCAAATCAATAAATAAAAATCTAAAAAAAAACCCTTTAAATATGTTTTGGGGAGTTGTGTGGGGCCATCTTGGTCATTATTTCCTGAATGACTTGAACAGATCATTGTTTCTTTGGCTGACCATCCAGGTTACACTTCAAACCTATGTCATTTGAAAAATATGTATTGTTAAACAATGTACGTGCATTTGGAAATATGGTTTTGTTTTTCTTTTTAAAAACCATAAATGGGATCCCATTGTACTTATTAGTTTACCTCCTTAGGGTGTTTAGGAAGTCTTAAGCACCTATGACAACTTGTGCTTTCCAAAAATGGCCACAGCAATATTTCTGGTCCCATGTTCTCTTTAAAAACCTTACCTCTCCTCATCAAGAAGTAGGGTCTGTTTCCCCATCCCCTGAACTTGGATGAGGCTTTGTGAGGGTATGGAGAAATAGAAGGCAGTAGAATTGACACTGCATGACTTCTAAAGCAGATAAAAGGTAAGATGGTAGAAATCTGGCTCTCCTACTCTTGGGATACTCACCCTTGGAAACTAGCCATCATGCTGTGAGAAAGCCCAGAGCAGTCCATAGTAAAAGACCACCTGGAGAGATCTACATGGAGTTGAACTGAGTTCTCCAGCCTGTGGCCCCCAGCCAGTATTAACCATCGACATGAAAGTGAAAAGTTTTCAGATGATTCTAATCCTCAACCTTCCAGTTGAGGCCCTATGCATAAAGAGAGCAGAGAAAAGTCATTCCTGCCATGCAGTCTGAATTCCTGACCCACAGAATCCATTGGCATAATAAACGTTTATTTTATACAACTGTATTGTGGGAGTAATTTGCAATGCAATCATAGTGACCGGAAGTGTACCAATATATTCCGTTATATTCAATCTATTTCATTCTTTCAGCAAAAACATAATTAACTATAGTATTTAGGTATCGTAAGCTTATTTTAATCATTCTTGTATTGATAGACACTTAGGTGGTTTGGACTTGTTTCCAATTATAGATAAGGCTGAAATAAATAAGCACCTACACCTCTATTTGTACACAAACGTCAATATTTCTATGAAAATATATAAATTAATTTTTATAAAACCTATAAATGAGTTAACAAATACACATAAGGTACTTAGAACAGTGCCTGGCACATAGTCACACATTTTGTTATTATTTTTTTGTTACTATAGATTGAATTTCTAGATGGAAGATGATAGTTTGTCCTATCTTTAGTGACAGGCATCTGAACAATTGTATTTAACAGCTACAATACAGTGTAACCCACTTTCCAGAGTTTTTATCATGGCAGAAAGTTGCAAACATAATCAGTCATAGAATTAAATCCCTGAAAACATCTGTATGCTGCTGACATGACCAGCTCTACAAATCAGTTTTCAAAAAACTTAATCTGCTCCGCGTGATGGAGAGTTACAAAAGATCCGCTGGAAATCATCATTTGCAGACTAGAGAGGAAAGAGGGAATCCACCCGCTCAAGTCCGTGCCGCTGTTCAATTCCATTTGCATCCGCTCCGGCAGACCACTTGGTGGAGTGAGTGAGGAGGAGGTTCAGGACATCACTTTACTGGTGACAGTTTGTGTCACAAGTTTAGGCTTGTGCTTTTCTAGCCGTTGTCACTCTATTCCACCACCTCTAACTCTTCCTCAGACGTGCTTCTATCTGTCCGGCACCTTTTAATCACATTTACCTCCAAATTCCTGGGTGGGGTGAAGGGGGTAAGGGGAGAGGAAAAGGACCACCTGTCCAGCTTGTCTTGTCTCAAAAGGGTCGACTAATCAAACTTAACTCACACTGCAAACAACCAGTTTTTAACAGCTTTTAACAGCCTTTCTCTTTCGATTTTCTCCCGTTTTGCTCCATTTTTAAGGGACTCAGGTAACCGCCCTCTCCCCTCTGCCTTCCTCCCTTGCCCTTCCCCGGGTCAGGGCAAACGTAGTACAGCTGAGGAGGAGCAGTTTTAGGGAACTCGTGTGCTTTCAGGTCGGCAGGCCACCAGCCCGCAGGCTTCGCGGCAGCTCGGTGGACGGCCGGCCTGCCCATCTCTCCCCCCGCCCAGCGTCTTAACCTCCGCCCGCGGAGGAGTTCCAAAGCCGAGGACAGTGGGGCGGGAGCCGGAGACTCTGAAGCCCTGAGCAACTTCCCCGCCCTACAGCCCCACCCATTAGCACTCGGCCTCCCCCCAGAGCCCACAAGAGACACCTTCGTCCCCGCCCCTCCACAGGTCACCTCCCTCCACGCCCCTTTCCCTTGGCCCCGGCAGCCGGCAGGCAGGGAAGTGTCGTAAAGCCAGGCCTAGGAAACTTTACCCGGGGTAACAGCCGAGGCGCTTTACGGCGACGGCGGCTGAGTGTGAACCTTGGCGGCGGTGGAGGCGGCCGCGGCGGCGAAGGCGGCGGCGGCGGCGGCGGCTGAGGAGGAAGAGGAGTGGCGGCAGTGGCGGCGGGGACCTGTGCGGGGTGAGCCGCGAGGAAGGGACAGGGAGGGGCCGCGGGTGACAGGGCCAGCGATGGGTGCGGGCGGACGGGGACGGTGGCCGGCTGAACAGCTGGGCGGCGCTGAAGAGCGGGGGGGGAGGCGCGGAATTGGGGGGCTGCTCCGTGAGGGACGGTTTCTGCCTTTGTTCCCCCTCCCCACCTTCACCGCCGCCCCCCCGCCCGCCGCCCCCTCTGCTGCGCGCTAGTCCGCCGGGTCTCATGGCCTCCCCTCTCGGTCTGTGTCGCCTCTAGGATGGCGGAGGTACCGCCTGGGCCTAGCAGCCTCCTCCCACCACCAGCACCTCCGGCCTCGGCGGCGGCCGAGCCCCGCTGTCCCTTCCCGGCGGGGGCCGCCCTCGCCTGCTGCAGCGAGGACGAGGAGGACGACGAGGAGCACGAAGGCGGCGGCGGCAGGAGCCCGGCGGGCGGCGAGGCGACGGCGGCGGCCAAGGGGCATCCGTGCCTCCGCTGCCCTCAGCCGCCGCAGGAGCAGCAGCAGCTCAACGGATTGATCAGCCCCGAACTGCGGCACCTCCGGGCGGCCGCCTCCCTCAAGAGCAAGGTTTTGAGCGTGGCCGACACGGCCACGACCACGGCCACCCCCGACGGGGGGCCCAGAGCGACTGCAACAAAAGGAGCTGGGGTACACTCGGGCGAGAGTCCCCCTCACTGCCTCCCCAGTAATGGAAGAACTGCGCTCCCCAGCCCGGCAGAGGCAGTGGCGGCGAGCGATCCTGCGGCGGCCCGCAATGGACTGGCGGAGGGCACGGAGCAGGAGGAGGAGGAGGAAGACGAGCAGGTGCGGCTGCTGTCTTCATCCCTGACCGCCGGCTGCAGTTTAAGAAGCCCCTCAGGCAGGGAGGTTGAGCCTGGGGAGGATCGGACGATACGTTATGTCCGATATGAATCCGAGCTACAAATGCCCGATATCATGAGACTGATCACCAAAGATCTGTCTGAACCCTACTCCATTTATACCTATAGATATTTTATCCACAACTGGCCACAGCTGTGCTTCTTGGTAAGTGGATGGAATGCAAAGAGGGTGAACCCAGCAGAGAGATCCAGGCCGTGCAGGGCAGGGAGTGTGAGGGCTGAGAGTGGCAGTGGATGTATACTCCTGCGTTTCGTAGTACGTTACATGATGTAAAGTGCGTGTGCACACTACTAGTTGTTTAATGAAAGTGTTCTGAAGGTAAGACGTCTTCATCTGGCTGAACTTGATAATGTAAATGCAACAAGCCTGTGTGATGCATGTTGGGGGTCTTGGATCCTGTTTATATTAGCTTATAATCATGTTTAACCGTCTTTAATTACCTTCCCTCGTCCTCAAAGCACTTTGCAATTATTTAATTTGAACATGGTTCTGTTCGGATACAGGCTTTATTAATCTCTCAATTGCAGCCGTAATCAGGGAAGAGTGTATGCATAAACATGTTTTGGTGAACATGATTGTCAGTAAACTTGCTGTGGCCACATTGGAGAATTAAATCTTACAAGCGTTTTCTGTAATTATGGAAATTGTTTCCTTTTACTTCAACAGGACAATTAACAGTTGTAGCCAGCCTGTTTTCTAGTGCTAGATTGTAGAAGGCGCTACTAACACTTTTGGTCGCTGAAAGACTCCTGAAACTTGAACAAAATGCCTTTTTGGAATGTAGGAAACTTAAGTGTGAAATTGTTACTAATCTAATTTTTTTCTTTAAGAAAATGGTCATAGATATACCTAAATGCTAGTAGTAACACTGGCTTCTGTGAAGTATAGTTGACAAATTTTTTTTTTACTTATGTGTAAACAAAAAAGATCTGGCTATGAAGTAAGCTGAATAGTTGTATTTTTTAAAAAATTTATGTAGTACTGGCAGTACCAGTAGTTTCTTCCCAGTAATATTGACCAGTTTTAGTCTGTATGAAACCTTCCACTTAAATATTAACTGAGGGTATATGCATTATATTTGTGTCCTCACAAGCATTTTGTTTCCATTGACTTTCTCTGAGGAAAAGCAACATGCTTTTAAGAAGTATTTTATGGTGTGTAAAGGGAGAAGCACTACTGTTGTTTACTGTTTTAGCATTGACTTAGTTGCACTTAGCAAATCCCTGCAAGACATTTTGACAGTGCTTTAGAAATCCATCTTTTTTATTCCATATGTTGATAATCTGAAAATATAGCTCCAGTATTGTAGATAATGGTAGGGGTTCTGCTATTTTCTATGTTCAGTCTACTAAACTTCAATGTAGTATGTTTATTTAAATTGTGGGAACTATCATATAGTCTACAAAACTGCTCTTCCAGGACTCTAACCACTCTATCAAAATAGGAGTTCTTAGCCATGCCTATGCCAGTGAACATGGGAAAGTGATTTTATAGCACTATTCTACATGTGATATTAAATGCCAATGTAATTGCTAAAAATTTATGATTGATTTAATTGTAAGTTTACCCACAAAAGCATAAAATTGAGTCACACCTTAAATTGAAATATGTATTTCAAATATGTATTTCATGTACAGAAAACAGTTGTATATATAGTATTTAGGCAGCGTTGGGTTCTGATACTACCTTGGCCTTTCTCAATTTGTCTGCCATTTTAGACTCTGATAAACTTAGTAAATTTTAATTTTGATATTTCATAGACTCCTTCCAATTCATCAGCTAATTTGTACTTTAGCTCTTTAATAGCCAATTTACTTAACATTAAATTCTGAATATCTGGAAATTGAGATATGTACAGGTGGTTGACATCTAAGATTTACTAGTGCAAATACATATCTGGAGGTATTGAACATAAAATAGTAGTTAATCAGAAGCCATTTAGAATTGGGGCCTTTATGTTGGCCCCAGTTTTTGAATTTCCTATAAGAACTAACTTAAAACAAATATAAGTGTGTATATTTATTTTAAGTCATATCATGTTAGAACTGTAAAGAATCTTAAATATAACCTAGCTCAACTTCACCTTTTTTAATGGAAAAAAAAAAATTAAGGACCAAAATGACTTAAAATGCTTAAATCTTCAGATAGTTAGGGGTGCCTGGCTGGCTCAGTCAGTAGAACGTGCCACTCTTGATCTCATGTTTGTGAATTCGAGCCCCAGGTTGGGTATAGAGATTACATAAAAACAAAATTTTTTAAAAAAGTAAATAAAGCTTCAAGTATTTAGTGCCTGAGAGGTAAAGCTAGAACTTTACCTGACCTCTCAATATGGAAATAAGCAAGAACCTGAAAAGTTACATATTATTGACCTATTCAGTGAAGATCATTGTGTTACCAAGTTATGCCTCATCAAGGGACTCTTGTCCTTGCAAACATGAATAATCTGAAGAGATTGAAAACCTTCAAAATGTTTCTGATTTTCATATAACCTGTAATGGATCAAATGGAGTGTAGGAGGTTGAACCTTAGAAAATTGCCAATACTTGACCTTATCGGACTAACAAAAATGATGGTTTCTTATGATTCTTCCTAATAATTGTAAAAAGTGTGAAAGTAGAGTACCAGACAAATGGGACATTGTTAGTTACTCTAGTCTTAACTAATTTATCTCTACCTTTTTTGAGCTGTTGGTGCCTTTTTGAACATCTTAAGCTTACTACCAGTGATGTATTATAGTCTGTTTATTCTAAATTTAACTTCATGGCTTCCTCTGTTTTCTCATGTATGGCATTCTGGAATTTGGGAATTTCTATTTCACACAACTTACATTTTTCAAGTTTTATAGATTAACAAGCATTTGGCCTTGTAGAGTTCAGTCTTAATCTTGCCAGGAATTTTTCAGTTTCCATCCTTGAAAAAAGAACACATTTGATAGTAAGAGTTCCAAATATATGTGCAGAGCTTTTATTTAGAAAAACTGACAAGCAGTTTATCAATTACTTATTTTTTTTTTTTTAAGATTGCCTTTATTTATTTGTCAGAGAGTGTGTGCAAGCAAGGGGAGCAGCAGGCTTCCCACTGAGCAAGGAGCACAGATGTGGCACTGGATCCCAGGACCCTGGGAACATGACCTGAGCTGAAGGCAGATGCTTAACCGACTGATCCGCCCACTCGTTCCCCAGTTTAGTGATTCTTTTTTTTTTTTTTTAAGGTTTTATTTATTTATTTGTCAGAGAGAGAGACAGCACAACAGGGGGAGCAACAGGCAGAGGGAGAGGCAAGCAGAGGGAGAAGCAGGCTCCCCACTGAGCAGGAAGTCCAATGTGGGACTGGATCCCAGAATCCTGGGATTATGACTTCATTCGAGGGCAGATGCTTAACCAACTGAGCCACCGAGGTGTCCCTAGTTTAGTGATTCTTTTAAGTGTATAACCAGTAATTTATCAGAAAAAAAATAGAACTTCCTTACTATCAATATCTTATTAGTAACAGGCATATTATATATTGGGCTTTTATCTTTTTTACTGATTTTGTACCTGATCTTTGTTCCTTCATACTCTTAATTAGGAATAAGTCAATCTAGTCTAAGTGTGAAGTGGTATAATACTTGTTTTCCTCTTACTTCCTTGGTCAAAGGACAAAGATTTGTTTGAAATTCCTATCCAATTTCAAAGTATTGTCCAATGGTATTGTTTCTAGTGGTTCTGATTTTGAAGAAGCTTCTTTTGGATGGTTTACTAACTGACGTGTAGCTGTCCTACAGTTTTGTGTCATAGATTTATATAGGTTTCCATTTTCCTTAGCTTATCAGGTCAAAAAGCTTTTTAATGTACCATTTAATGTGTAAAACATGTACACACATACACAACCGCATAAACATATATTTTAGGTGAGTTACTTTCAAATCAGAAAAATGCTGTTAAGAGTTGTTCAGCCAGCCAATTTTTGTGTATTTTTCAGGTCTTATTTCAGGAAGAAATTTTAGTTTTCAAAAGAATTTTGATAAAACCAGATTGATTTATTGTGAATGAAAATGGAAATAGAAATTTTAGAGGTTTATTGGATTGTGTGATAAAACAGGAATGAATTAGTGTGGATTGTTCAGTTTAAGAGCCCTTCAAGAGAATTTTTCTGACCCAGTTCAGATTTGTGTGAAATGGATTAGAATTACCTTGCCTATAGGATTTTCCACAATTAAAAAAGGACTTTTTAATCATATTACAGAATGATGAACTGAAAAATGTCACATCAAAATTAAGTTTAAGTTAAGTATAAACTGGTCTTTTCAATTTTTTAACCCAATTCCTGGTTTTTGTTGTTGAAATAGTTTCTTCTGAAAATTTAATTTTATTAAGAGATAATTTGAAGTTTTCCTGTTTTTTAATGAGTGCTTCTTATAGCAAACACCTATTTCTAGCAAGCTGACATGTTATTAAATAATTGGAGCTATATCCCTGTTGATATTTACCAGAATACAGTATCACTAGAACTTTTCATGAGTGAAGGAACTTTTGAAAAACATTTTTAATGGTAACACTGGAAATCTTAATGAAAATGGGGGATGATTAGCAGTTATTCAATATGTAACCTTTAACACTCTGGAAAGACATACATTTTTGTTAAAATAACTATAAAATTATATTAAAGCTTTTGCTTTAATATGAAGCTCTGATTTTAAGCTCTGGATATTCTCTGAGCTTTATGATAATGATACTGTCAGGAGTACCCTAAAAATGAAACCATCGTATATCTACTTTTCATAGTCCTTCACTGAAAAAACACCTTGGACAGGATCCAAAGAATACCTTAAAAAAAAGTCTTTTTTCTGAAAATCATTACCTTTTTTTCTTCTGGTCAGAATCTAACTCTACTGTTCATTTATAGATATGTCTTATATTTTTCTTTCAGCAGAACTTTTTTAGAATTGAGATAAATTTACAGTACTTTGATACGCAAGTCTACAATACTTTACCATTTCCTAAAGAATTTTCTTAAAAAAATTACTTTCACATATTTCCTCCTTCCCAAATCTTAAACATGTAGGTCTTTATTGCAAATAATTATAAGCACCTCTTTTAAGGTACTTGAATATTTGCTTTGTGGGAATCTTGCTTCTTTTCCCCCTAGGGTTTGGTAAGAAGCATAAGCATACCCTAAATAATGTTGAACAATGTTGAATGATTTTAAAACTGGAACATTTAAAGGACTTCTGGAATTGAGATTTCTGAAACTTAAGTGATTGCTATTACTAGAATTCTTATCTCTCCTTCCTCAAAAGTGTGGCCAATGGTTGGTTGCTGTTTCCCTGGGTAATTGTGCCGTACCTGATGGCAATGTATTCTTCATAACTGTTTGTTTATTTTTAAGGCCATGGTAGGGGAGGAATGTGTAGGTGCCATCGTTTGCAAGTTGGATATGCACAAAAAGATGTTCCGCAGAGGTTATATAGCCATGTTAGCCGTGGATTCCAAATACAGGAGAAATGGCATTGGTAAGGAAAATACTATGTCACTAAATGAATGCATAAGTTATTTTCATTTTTGTTTTTTAAAGCAAAAGATTTATATGTAAATATGTAGGAATGAGAAAGAAGGTAAGAGAAGGAAATTACGGTTGTTTTTATTTCAAAATATTTTAAAAATGTTCTTAAAATGAATTGTTTCTTTATTAATGTTTTGAGAAATTATCTTTCTGGCAAGTAACAGGTGATCAGTTTTTACCTCCAAACATTTCTTTTGATCATATTCAAAATTCTTCGTTTATACTGTATACTGCAGTTTTCAGTAGCATCATTGGGGCATGGATAACAGCCCTCTAGGAGCTGTCTATACCTGTGTTAAGTGGACCTCAAGGCAAAATTATGGAGAAATTGTTACCATTGTTTAGTATTAATGCTAGTACTAGTCCTCAAACATACTGGCAGTTCAGGGAGGACTGGGGGAAAGAATGCTTTCTTAGTATTCCCAATTCCATCTCTTTCTTGGGTCTGCTTTTCCTGGCATTTTCAGTTAATCTTACTCTTGTGATTTATAATGGTCATTAGAATCATTTGGGTGGTTGAAAGGCAAATGTGTAGGTCCCTCCTCCTGAGAATCTTGTTTGTCCTGTTAGAAGGTGGGCTGGAGCTTCCCCAGGTGACTGATGTAAGCCTGGTTAAGAGCCATTGTCCTAGTGTCTAGGACCCACTGGCTCTTTGTTGAGGATGGGGATCAAACACTTGTCTGGCCATGTCAAATTCTGGGATCTAGTAAAGCTAAGTAAGTATTTGTGAAAGATTTAATGCCTATACCAGTATTTAATTACTAGTAGTTTTTTGTCACTTGTGGTTTTTTTTTTTTTTAATACGAGTGTTACTGTCCAATTTAAGACTGTTTCACATTAATTTGAGATGTCAGTAAAAATCATTATGAATAGGTAGACTTAATACATTTGGTTTAACCAACCTTTCTTAACTAGAGGTTAGATTTTACTACTAAGGATTTTAATGGATTGGACTTGTTATATAAGCCAAGTTTGCATTTTTGGCACATTAAAAAGAGCTGATAAGGGCTCATGGCAAATGATAAGCAATTGTCTGGCTAGTTCTCAGGGCAGACCCTGGTGGCTTGAGGGCTGTTTGCTAGCCCATAGACATTTTGTTTGGCTCATGCAATATGTTCTTCCTCATGTGCATGGTTGGGAAATTAAGAGATTCCTTACAGAATTTGGATTTCTTAAAATCAGAGTTGGCAGTTGTTTTCCCTCTTACGAGCCAAATGCATCTGACCCTAAACTAGGATGCATTTTGCGAGACATTTACAGAGAATACTGGCGTCATTTGGGAATGCTGGACTTCAGTAGCTCAGGCTCCCTATAGGGTTTGTAGGAATCAACCAGTATTTTGGGCCCAGTCTGCATCCCAGCAGTTTCTGGTGTGATTTTTGGCAAAATTAGCTCAAGAGTCTAGTAGTAACTTCTGGCTAGTTCAAGGGTTTCCTGGGTTGCTCTGGCCATACTATATCTTGCCTTTTTCTTTTTCCCTTTTTCTCTTACTTTTAAACAGAACAGCACAAACTCCTTCTTTGAGCAAGTAATTACACCTAAGAAAAAAGGATACACACAGAGATAGGTCTTTTTTTTTTTTTTTTTTAATTTTGAATGAATCACTTGATTTAATTTTAAAAGCAGGTTAGTAATTCACATTAGGGCAAATCTGCTTTAAGTTTACAACAAAACCATACCACATATTTAAACCTAATGAGGCCATATTTTGTACCTCAGCATGGCAATTACCAGATAAAACACAGGAAGTGACACGTTGAGACAGAGATAGGTCTTTTATTTTTTTTATTTTTATTTATTTATTTATTTATTTTTTTTAAATATTTTATTTATTTATTTGACAGAGATCACAAGTAGGCAGAGAGGCAGGCAGAGAGAGAGGAGGAAGCAGGCTCCCCGCGGAGCAGAGAGCCCGACGTGGGGCTCGATCCCAGGACCCTGGGATCATGACCCAAGCCGAAGGCAGAGGCTTTAACCACTGAGCCACCCAGGCGCCCCGAGATAGGTCTTTTAAAAGGAAACTTACATTGCTATGTGTAGGTTCTCTTGGCCTCTCAGTTTAAATTTTTTTCTCACTTAAGATTGTGTGTATGTGCATTCAAGGTAGAAGCCAGCATTTGATATTTCTGTGCTTATGAATATGATAATTTAGGTATCTTTAAGAAACTAAATTTTCCTTCATTAATACTCATATCTATATTCTAGGTACTAACTTGGTTAAGAAAGCTATATATGCCATGGTTGAAGGAGACTGTGATGAGGTAAGTCTTTCTAAATGTTTAAAACCTTAAACTGGTATTCTACCAGTTTTTTTTTTTTTTAATAAATATCTCATAATAAATTTTACTGCAAATTTCATTGCAAACTATAATTATATAATTGTCGCTTATGGTAAAAATTATATTCCTTTTAAAACCACATGAATTTTGACCTAGAACAAATTTTAAGATGATAATGAGAGCTGAAATTTGCTCTTTGTCAAAATGTAAAGGTGAAATCTTAGACATTTTCAGTAAATAATTGATATTCAGAAGAATTGGTGTTCAGAGGATTTGTTATCAGTTAAAGTCATATAAGGTAGCTGTTATTACTAATTTTACGCAATTTCCTTCCATACTAGCCTTAGTTTCTCTCTAAATAACATTTTTTTTTTAAACTGTGTGCCAACTGTCAGCTCATATGCAAGACATTCCATTCCATGTTTGAAAAAAATCTCTCAGCATTAAATAATGAGAAGGCTGAGGAGAAAAAAAGACAACCACTTTTTAAATGTAGACCTCTCTGTACATTAGCCTAAGAGTGTCTTCTCTTTACCTTGTTTGTACAGCCTAACCACGGCTATAATTTCTTTGTTTCCTAGAGCACTGTGCTCTGTACATTGTGAGTGCTCCATAATTCATGGTAATGGTTGGGAATGTTAAGATTTACTGTCATAATGTGGAAGGAAATAAGTATAAACTAGAGAAGTATAAATGTTTTTAATATAGGCGTGGTGACTGAGAAGGAACAAGGTTATATTGTGCTAATAATTTTATGAACAGTACAGGTGACAATTATCTTTATTATTGGAGTGTAACCATGCTTTAGAAAGTTCTCAAAATAGTTGAAATTAGGTTTTTTTCCTCAAAAGACTACAACTTGTTTTGATTACTTTTTTTTAAGGTTTTTTTTTTTTTTTTCCCTGTACAAAATGTATACAGTCATTAAGTATGATGTGTGATTTGGGGGTACAGAGTTCCTTTATTCACTGTCCTCACGCTCTGCAGCTCTTCATTCTTCTTTCCACTTACAGCTACTGTTCATCAGATCATGTATCCTCCTATTTCGAAGTACACATCTAAGCTGTGTAATACTTTTTCTTTACACAAATGAAGCCATAATTATTATTCTGCAATTTTTTTTTTAATTTAACAATATGTCACAAACATGTTTCCATGTTGGAATACAGAGCTTTACCATAGAGTAGTCTCACGTTTCTTGTTTACATTAGTTCGTATTCTGACAGATCACACTAAATGGTGGTTTTATGAGAAGGCCTTCAGGCATGTTGGGCAGCATAGAAGAAATCATCCTGGCATTTCAAGATATTCAACGTTATTTCAGATGAGATAATTCACACATAGTGAAGGAGCTTATATCGTTCACAACTTTTAATATAATGTCACAAAGTAAAAGATGCAGTGACACTGATCATTTAAATGGCTGGTAACTAAAATTTGCAGAAGAGGATTGGATTGTATATATTGATGGGTGTAAGTTTCTATGTTTGGACCATAGCCACACTGGTTAGTTCATCAGGAGAAGTCAAGCTTCCTAAAAGTTGCTGAACTGTTTGGAGAAATCTTTGGGTTGATAAGACCATGTTTTAATCCTCTACTGCTACTGAAAAGAGTGGTTTCCAGTGAAGAGGGGGGGTGTACAAGGGCGTATTGTGTTCCGTAATGGTGTTATACCTTCTGTGAGTTAGCCTAGTCACTACCTGTGAGACAGGGTAGTGTGCTTTACCTTAACTGAACAAATGTTTAAATAATATTGGTTTTCCTTTGAAAGTTCTGGGGATTGATAGAGAGATTTGACTTCTATCATTTTAGTCTCAAAGTTAGACCCTAAATTAGTGACACATTTTATGGTAGAAATACTCTTTTCATTGTGGGCCTAAAAATCTAATTCTGATTTACTTTCCTTACTTTTGAAGAAAAGAATTTTAACTAATCTTAGTCTGAAATGATAGTTCCATAAGCTTATTTCTTTTGTATGATGTTTTTGCAGTTTGAATAACTCTGCCTCCGAATTAGAGAACTCTGCTGTGTTTAAAAAAATTGTCTGGGGGCACCTGGGTGGCTCAGTGGGTTAAAGCCTCTGCCTTCAGCTCGGGTCATGATCCCAGGGTCCTGGGATCCAGCCCCACATTCAGCTCTCTGCTCAGCAGGGAGCCTGCTTCCTCCTCTCTCTCTCTCTCTCTCTCTCTCTCTCTCTCTCTGCCTGCCTGTCTGCCTACTTGTGATCTTTGTCAAATAAATAAATAAAATCTTTAAAAAAAAAATAAAAATAAAAATAAAAATTGTCTGTGTCCCACATTGTTCAGATAAGTTATTCTCTATGAAGGGATTAGAACCTTTGATTACTCTTTATAAGGCTTTCCTTCTCCCTTTCCTTGTGTTTTAGACTATATAAGGCACAATTCTATCCCTTTTTCCCTTCTAATTTTTGATAGTTAATTGTTGTCTTTGTTGGTTCCATTTCCTTTTATTACCATTTCATTCCATTTTGGTTTGGTTTCTTCCCCCTCGACCCCAGTGTAACTATTTTATCACTGATATTTTTGCTAGACCTAGTAGCTTCTTGATTCTCCTCTTTTTATTAAACTACTTCTCTGTCTTTAAGATCCAAAATAAATATCAATAACTTTTTTAAGTTTTCCTTAATCCTTCTGGACAGAATCATTTGTGTGGCTTCTGTGGTTTTCTTGGCTTCTGTTTTTGAAAAATTTACTTTGCTGTTCAGTCTGTGCCCTTAGCTGCTAAGGAGAGCAGAGATTCCTCTTCCTGTTTACTGCTGTGTTTTTGTACTTAGTGTGGCATTTATGATAGAGTACAATGGTTCTTAAGTATTTGTTGATTGATTAAGTCAGTGCTTGCAACATTATATCTGTACCTCTTTTTTTAATGCACTTTTGAATTTTGAATTATTACCTTGTCTTTGCTTCAGAACTTTCTGTAAGCTTTCTAGGAATGGCAGTCATCTTACTTATTTTGTACATAGTAAGATTTAAAAAAAAAAAAAACAAAAAATCTCCTCAGAGTTTATCAGTTGTTAAAATACCTTTTGGTAAAAACAAAATCATGTGTAAAAACAGTCTTATATATAATTCATTGTTTTGAGGAAAACTGAAATTTTAATTTCTAAGAATATAGTAACCAATTATAAAGTAACCGACATATGATTTTACTTTTATTAAATTAAGTCAACCTTCTTTTCCCTTAAAGTGTTAAGAAATTTCAGCAAATTATTGGAAAGAGATTTGAGGAGGGATTTAAATTACATTTTCTACCACTTAGATTGTACTGCTATATATTTTTTTTAATTCTTAGAGACATTTTAAATTTTCTGCACCTGTAGAGAGTTACATTTGGAAATCTCTCTGAAGCCTTACCATGCACATCCTGTCAGTTTTTCCTTCCTGTTCTGTTTGTAGAATTTGAGACCTTGAGTCGTGTTTTATTGTTCTTGGTAGCTCTTTTCATTTTTATGATAAATTCACAATATATTAAACCAAAATGAGTAATCACAGAGTTGAAATGTAGATGATGTTTTTGTTTGAATAATAATGAAATACTCTCTGGATCTACTATTTATCTTCATTTTGCCTTACTATGACTTTCTTAACTTTTTATGTCAGAATTAGCCATGTTAAACAGCATAACTAATATCTTTTTCATTTTCTGTATATATGAGCTGTCTGTAAAGTTACAACATCAAAAGAAGAAACAAGTGGATTTGTTGCTTCATGAATGAGAAATGCATTACCCTTATTGCTGACCTTGCTTTAACTTGGTTACTTGGCAGCTCTGGCTGCCAAACATGTAGTGGCTTCTAGAACAAGCATCTTGGGTTTGTGTCTTACAGTAGAGGAAATAGTAAGAAAATACAAACAGCATGAAAAAGTGTTCTGGAATGTAGGATTGCTGGATCATATAGTAGTTCTATTTTTAATTTTTTAAGGAACCTCCATAACTATTTCAGTGATAGCTGTACCAGTTTACATTCCTACCAACAGTGGCCTAATTTCTTATAACCAATAATAAATCTGTTACATATTAATAAAATGCATGTAATATCTTGATAGGTGCAAATACATCTCATATTTTTATGATTTTTTGGTATTGTACAAAGATGACTTTTAAGCCTTTTATGTTTAACAGTTACATGTTGAATGTTTTAGTTTCACTGGAAACATATTTTGGCTATCAGACAGAGGCTGCTTGGTAAAGAACAGAATGAAATGGAGATCTTTAAGCTGTAAGAACTTTTGGTTGAATAGTTTGTCCTGATTAAAGAACTGCTTATGAGAGTCCTGGGTTATAGTTTCTTTGTGCCATATGATCGTAATTCTGATCTTAAAGGAATGTTATGAAAAGCAATAGTTATCGGCTGCCTGGGTGGCTTAGTTGTTAAGTGTCTGCCTTTGGCTCAGGTCATGATCCCAGGGTCCTGGGATCGAGGCCCACATCGGGCTCCCTGCTCAGCGGGAAGCCTGCTTCTCCCTCTCTCATTCCCCCTGCTTATGTTCCCTCTCTCTTTGTGTCTCTCTCTGTCAAATAAATAAAATCTTAAAAAAAAAAAAAAAAAAGCAATAGTAGTATTCAGTAGTATTGATGGAAGGTCTGTGAGGTTCCAGACCATAGGCTAGTGCTTAGGTTCTAGCAGTGAACAGCTTGCCCTCCCTCCAGCAGTTCCAGCCTACGATATTAAAAAAGTCTTTCAAAACTGTAATAGTTTGGCTTATCCTGACAATGGTTTGTTGCTAAGAGAGTCCGTGGAACTTCACAGTAATCCTTTTTCTGTTAAGTAGAATTCTACTTTGGCAAATTTCTTTGGGACCAAAGTAGCCTCATTATCCTTTGTCTTCCTATGTAATACTCCCATGATGTGGACTGAAAGAGTAGTTTTATACTGAGTTCACTATAAGCCGGGATTCTCTTTTAATGTGTTTATAAGAATTTGAGTGATTAAGTATTAAAAAGTAGTTACTTTTTTTTGACATTTTGTTTTGTCAGATGATCTCTTTGTTTAGAGAATGTGAGTACTGAGAGAATCTTTTCATTTAAACTAAGGTTAGCCCTTTGTGTAATTCCATTTCTGTGTAATTGGGCTGTATTTCACTAATCTGTTAGCATGCCAACAAACATGAATACAGCTCTTTACCACACCTTATGTGTATATTTATGTAGCCATAATAAGCTTCAGATGTGTCTTGACTATTTTCAGTTGCCAAATATTAACAAACATAGACTTAGATTCGCTTCATTGTGTCTTAAGTAGGTTAGATCTCCCATTTGCTGCCTTGTTTTACTCTGGGAAACAATCAGCGGGGGAGGCACAGAAGAGTGGGTACTATTAAGTTTTAGTTCAGATTTGCAGTCTGGTCTGTTTCTGCAGTACTGGTGGCCTTGAGTTTCATTCTTTTGTAGATTGGAGAAAATCATATCTGTTTCATAGGGCTATTCTGAAAATAATGTAATGACAAATGCATGTAAAATGACATAATACATGTAAAATCCCTTACAAAGCATTTAGTAAGCCTTCAATAAATAATAACTTAAAAAAACTTTCACTCCTTTTTCTGTGAAATCAAGTTCCAAGTTTTGTGGTGTTGTACCTTTATTGCTTCACATGATAATTGTTTTTTTTTTTTTTAAGATTTTATTTATTTATTTGACAGAGAGAAATCACAAGTAGATGGAGAGGCAGGCAGAGAAAGAGAGAGAGGGAAGCAGACCCCCTGCTGAGCAGAGAGCCCGATGCGGGACTCGATCCCAGGACCCCGAGATCATGACCTGAGCCAAAGGCAGCGGCTTAACCCACTGAGCCACCCAGGCACCCCGCATGATAATTGTTTTGACACATTTTAGCTCTAATTAGGTGGTGGCCTAAAACAGAATTCTAGGAGTTACCCAAGAGAATTGTTCAAAATTAAAAACCTGTATTGATCAGATTGTAGTGATCTTTCGTACTGGAAGATGACATACATTACTAAAAAATAAATTCCATATTTTTAAGAGCTGGGAAAAATTGTTGACTTTTCTTGTTCTTGTTCTTGTTCTTCTTTTTTTTTTTTAAGATTTTGTTTATTTATTTGACAGATCACAACTAGGCAGAGAGGCAGGCAGAGAGAGAAAGGGAAGCAGGCTCCCACTGAGCAGAGAGCCCCATGCGGGGCTGGATCCCAAGACCCTGAGATCATGACCTGAGCCAAAGGCAGACGCTTAACGCACTGAGCCACCCAGGCGCCCCTGTTGACTTTCACTTTTTTTTAAAAATTTGATTTGATTTTGTTTCAGTGTTCCAAAATTCATTGTTTATGCACCTCACCCAGTGTTCCATGCAATACGTGCCCTCCATAATACCCACCACCAGGCTCACCCAACCCTCTGCCCTTCTCCCCTCCAAAACCCTCAGTTTGTTTTTCAGAGTCCACAGCCCCTCATGGTTTGTCTCCCCAATCCGATTTCCTCCAACTCACTTCTCTCCTATCTCCCAATGTCCTCTGTTATTCTTTATGCTCCACAAGTTAAGCGAAACCATATGATAATTGACTCTCTCTGCTTGACTTATTTCACTCAGCATAATCTCTTCCCGTCTCATTTATGTTGATAAAAAAGTTGGGTATTCATCCTTTCTGATGGAGGCATAATATTACATTGTATATATGAACCAGATCTTTATCTATTCATCTGTTGAAGGGTATCTTGGTTCTTTCCAGAGTTTGGCAATTGCGGCCACTGCTGCTATGAACATTGGGGTACATATGGCCCTTCTTTTCACTACATCTGTATCTTTGGTGTAAATACCCAGTAGTGCAATTGCCAGGTCATAGGGTAGCTCTATTTTTAATTTCTTAAGGAATCTCCACACTGTTCCAAAGTGGCTGCCCCAACTTGCATTCCCACCAACAGTGTAAGAAGGTTCCCCTTTCCCCACATCCTCCCCAGCTCTTCTTGTTTACTGTCTTGTTAATTTTGGTCATTCTAATTGGTGTAAGGTGGTATCTCAATGTGATTTTGATTTTAATCTCTGATGGCTAATGATGATGAACATTTTTTCATGTGTCTGTTAGCCATTTGTTTGTCTTCTTTGGGGAAGTGTCTGTTCATGTCTTCTGCCCATTTTTTGACATGATAATATGTTTTGTGTGTGTTAAGTTTGAGGAGTTCTTTATAGATCTTGGATATCAGCCCTTTGTAGTGTCATTTGCGAATATCTTCTCCCATTCTGTGGGTTGCCTCTTTGTTTTTTTGACCGTTTCCTTTGCTGTGGAGAAACTTTTGATTTTGATGAAGTCCCGAAAGTTCATTTTTGGTTTTGTTTCCTTTGCCTTTGGAGACATGTCTTGAAAGAAGTTGCTGTGGCTAATGTCGAAGAGGTTACTGCCTATGTTCTCCTCTAGGATTTTGATAGATTCCTGCTTTATGTTGAGATGTTTCATCCATTTTGAGTTTTTCTTTGTGTATGGTTTAAGAGAATGGTCAAGTTTCATTTGTTTATACATTGCTGTCCAATTTTCCCAGCACCATTTATTAAAGAGACTTTTTTCAAAACACTGTATATTTTTTCCTGTTTTGTCAAAGATTATTTGACCATAGAGTTGTGGGTCCATATCTGGGCTCTGTTCTCTGTTCCACTGGTCTATGTGTCTGCTTTTATGCCAGTACTATGCTGTCTTGGTGATCACAGCTTTGTAGTAAAGCTTGAAATTAGGCAATGTCATGCCCCCAGTTTTGTTTTTCCTTTTCAACATTTCCTTAGCAATTCGGGGTCCCTTCTGGTTCCACACAAATTTTAGGATTTTCAAAGAGCTCTTTGAAAAATGCCAGTGGAATTTTGATTGGGATGGCATTGAAAATATAGATTGCTTTAGGCAGTATAGACATTGTAACAATGTTTACTCTTCCAATTCCATGAGCATGGAATGCTCTTCCATCTTTTTGCATCTTCTTCAATTTCTTCAGGGAGTGTTCTTTAGTTCCCCAAGTATAGATCCTTTACCTCTTTGGTTAGTTTTATTCCCAGGTATCTTACGATTCTTGGTGCTATAGTCAATTGAATCGATTCTCTAATTTCCCTTTCTATATTTTCATTGTTAGTGTATAAGAAAGCAACTGATTTTTGTACATTGATTTTGTATCCTGCCACATTATTGAATTGCTGTAGGAGTTCTGGTAGTTTGGGGGGACTTTTATTCTTAAACCAATTTATTTGTTGTACAACATTTATTTAAGTGTTCCTTAGTAATATTTTCTCTTGCTCCTGATTTATTCATTACTTGTTTTTAGACCTCTTAAAAGTTCATATTTAGCAAGTGATTTACTTTAATGAGTAAATTATATAGGCAGTTGCTTTAATATGATGTTTTTTCTTTCAGTACTTTGGTCATTTAAAAGTTTGATAAAACTTTCATTTGTCTAATGTTTATGTAATATATGTAATATAATGAAAGGTATGTAGGATGTATATAATTTATAAACATTTAAGAGCCTTCTCTGTGTTAGCCAGTATGTTAGGTACATAGGAAACGGCTGTGAAGGAGGTACACATGATCCCTGCCCTTCTTAGGCTCATCACCTAGGAGAGCTGTCACACTCATTAAATGTTGAATGAGAATGTAGTTGGATAAGGAATGGTGCAGAGTGCTGTTGGGGTAATACAAAAGAAGACTTCGCCCAGTCTGGAAGGGACAAACTAACAACAAAAGCGAGGAGGACAGGAAAAGCATCCTTCCAGACAGGAAAACAACGTGTGTGAAAGGTTTAAGGTGGGAAAGATCACGGTGGGTTCCAGAAACTGAAAGTTCAGTGTTGATCATGGAGAGCTGAAAGAGCACAGGCAGGGGGCTGGAGGGACCTAAAGTGAAGTTGGTAGGGTAGGTAAAGGCCATTATTTTGATGGGCCTTTTAGGTTTCTTTATATTGCTTTTAGATTGTGGACATTATCTTGAGGACAAAAAGGAGTCAACAGATGGTTTTAAGCAGGGAGTTAACAAGAGTATGGAAGACTTTTGAGTTAGACGGATCTTAGAATTTCAGTGTTCTGGGAGCTTGGACTAGAATGGTATCAGGGAGAGAAAGAAAAGGGTTGATAGGAGAGATTTAAGAGAGAAAATTGCAATACTTGTGCTTGGATGTTTGTAGCAGGGCATAGAGAGGGAAAAAATTATTTCAACAATGACTCTTGGTTTCAGGTTTGAGGCATTGTTAGGATGGAGATCTTGTTACTAAGATACAGAATTGTGGAGGAGGAGTTGATCATGAGTTCACTATTGCAGAGGATGAGTTGAGGTATATTCTTTTCCCTATTATTTTATATCCATTTGAAATCTTGTCAAATGTTTTGATAGCTTGAGATAGAATAGAAAGTCTCATAGGCTTCACTTGGGCCTTTCTTTAATTATACTTTGCTCTTTTTTGTCCCACTTCAAATACCTTAGGTTTTGTAGTAGTAGTTCTAGTAGTAGCTGTAGCTCACTGTTTGGTAATTCTCAATGAGGTAGGTTGAGAAACAATAGAAAGGCAAATAGAGCTGTGCATCTAAAAGGTAGGAGGATGGGATAGAGGATATATTGGTAGAGGAAGGTAAAAACAAAAAAAGGAAATCAGAATATCAAAAAATGTCACTTATTCATTGTCAGGGCCATTCTAAAAAAGACTCAGAAGTTAATACTTTATGTGTTCTTCTGTTAAGTGTTAGTGTCCATAATATGTCGTCATTTATTTGCAGACTGTAGTCTCCCAACTAGCAGCATCAGCATCAAGTAGCAGTTTTTAAAATACAGATTCTTGGGCTCCACCCCAAATATACTCAGGGGTGTCAGCAATCTATTTTAACAAACCCTCCTGTTAACTAATTTTGGGGTACCTTTGGTCTAAACAGAGAGTCAGATAATAAATATTTTAGACATTGCAGACTATAGATCTCTGGTGCAGCTGTTAGGCTCTGCTTCTTGTATTGAGAGAGCAGTCCTAGATAGCACGTAAACAAATGGGCATTGGTTGTGTTCCAATAAAACTTTATTTTCACATTTGGCCCAAGGGCTATAATTTGCAAATTCTGGTGTAGACTCTAGATTAAATGGTAGTTGTTACCAGGATAAATGATGACAAATTAATGAAAATATAGGCGTCGGAGGTCAATTCAAATAGTTTCAAGTACTGGTCCTTTTTCTTCCAAGTTTTTATTGTTGATTTTTTTTTTCTTCATCTTTTTGTCATGCTGTTTTTTTCCACAGGGAAATAATTCATCTTTGTTTAGTACAGAACATATATTCTCATTGCTAAAACTTCCAAACATCACAAAAAATCAATAGAACAGGAAATGTTCACATTCCTACCTCTCCTTGCCCCAAGAGAAAATTGCTATCACAGTTTCAGTGACTATTTTTCTGGGTTTTTTTTCTTTAACATTTGTTTCACCATCAATTTAAAACCGATACAGTATGTTTTTCTTAAATACTTAAAAATGTTTGGGCGCCTGGGTGGCTCAGTGGGTTAAGCCTCTGCCTTTGGCCCAGGTCATGATCTCAGGTTCCTGGGATCGAGCCCCGCATTGGGCTTTCTGCTCGGCAAGGGAGCCTGCTTCTCCCTCTCTCTCTGCTTGCCTCTCTGCCTACTTGTGATCTCTCTCTGTCAAATAAATAAATAAAATCTTTAAAAAAAAAAAAATCTTAAAAAAAAATACTTAAGATGTTTACTTTATATGTGATTTGTCACATTATGAAATTATAAAATTAATTTCAAATATATAAAATTGCAACTCAGTTTCCTCTTTTTTTTTTTTGCAGGTTGTTTTGGAAACAGAAATAACAAATAAGTCTGCTTTGAAACTTTATGAAAATCTTGGTTTTGTTCGAGATAAGAGGCTGTTCAGATACTATTTAAATGGAGTTGATGCACTGCGACTTAAATTGTGGCTGCGTTGAGAAACTGACATCAAGGAACAACTTTCCAACCACACAGAATCGACCTTTGCATGCAATGCAATTTGTACAGAATTGCTTTGCAGGTGGATTTAGTAATTTCCATGCAGCTCTTATCTGTCAGTGTCTCATTGAGTGTCGCACAATATTTGTTGCACTTTGGCATGGCGCATTTGTTCTGAATTAAAAGAGATTGTTTTAAACTTAAAGAGTTCTTTTGGTACCAGCAAGATGTGCCAGTTGATAGCCAAGATTTGTTTGTTTATTTGCAAAGTCTGCTGACAATGTCATTTACACAGTGATCATTTTGTCACAGAACCAGTAAGTGGAACATGATTTTTGTTCCTTAAAAAAGCCAATGTAAGATTGTAAAAATCTAAGTATACTAACATTTCACATGAAACCTGCCATAGTTTTCTGAAGGGGGTGGGGGAAAAGCTTCAATTTTAGGTTTTATTTTTTCAATATTAAATTTTCCATTCTTGAATATTGGTACCTCAGTGATTAGTGAATGAAAAAAATGTTATGTAGGGTTGGGTGTGTCTTACAATGAGTAAAGATAACAATTAAATTGCGTCTGCCAGTGCCTGTGTAGATAAGTATATTTGTCTTCATCTCTAGTTTTTGAATGCATGCTATCTTTTCCTTTTCTTTAAGGCCTTTGCAAGCAAACTTTTGTTTTTATTTAAATTCTAAATTTGATAATAAATTATTTCAGATTTTTATAATTTGGATACTTTTTTCCAGGTGAGTGACAGAGTGGTTTACTGTAAAGTCCCTTTTTTCCTTACAGTAAGAAGTTGAATCTACTTGGAAAATCTTTGAGAAATGACTCAAAAGGGATGAGAAAAGTTGATGGAGCCGGGAATTGCTGGGTTTTTGGATGCACTTTTTTTTTTTTTTTGAGAGTGAGGGAATTTTTGGAAAAGAATAGAAAATTAATGTAAATTGGTATGATTTTATTTAATCAAAATTATCACTAAGCTGTGAAGAACAGCTTTTACAAAGCAGTTGGAACTTTTTTTCCCACTTGATTTGGATTTCACATTGCTTCTGTTTCTTAATATGCTTAACTTTGGTTCTTGGTCTTGGAAATAAATTTCAAGGTGCATTGTATCCATTTTAAACCGATTTTCTTTTCTTTTCACTTATTTGAGCAAATTCTTGGGGAAGCTTTGCTTAGTTCTCAGAAAACCAAAAGGGAAAATTGTAAAAAAAAATTTTTGGAATGAGTCCTATGGGTTTTCGTTAATAGTTATCACCATGTTCATTTACATTGTATTTTGGCCGATCTGTTCAGTGTAACAAATTTTGAAGTTAATTGCTTTCAGTTGAGTCAGGAAATATGTGATGGATAATTTAACTGGAAAACCTAGGTACCCATTTAAAAAAAAAAAAAAAAGATGGATGCTCTGTGAAAAATGTTTTGTAGGATTCTGTGTTGTTGTTTCTTCAATTTGGATATGCTTTACTTCTGCTCTAGGATTTGGTTTGAATTTTATTTTATGGCTATAATTACTGTATTTTTTAAAAACCCTACCTCCATTAACAGTTGGTAAAAGCCCCCTTTCAGGAAAGTTTGTTGCCTTTTTTATTTTATTTTTTTTTTTTTAAAGGAAAGCTGCTCCTTGCTCAGTGTAGTGTCTTGAAAGTGAACATGGTATTAAATACTTTCAAAATAGTGGTACACCGATTTGGTAAAAATAAAATCTTCCTGCTGGTGGGATCATTTATCCTTCTTTTTAAAGACAAATATTTCTTTCCATTTTATGTTGTTCTTGAAAGTTTAATGGGCAGAGTACTGATTACATTTAAAATGTGATGATCACACAATACACAGCTTTCCAGCTGACGATTTTGAGTATGTCTTTGCTCAAATGTCATTTGAGCTCTAGCCTTTAGAGTAATGCCAGTCATAGTGATGCTTCTGTTATTTTTAATATGGAGGGAACTGAGCTAAAAGAGTTATCAAATTTTATCTCACCACTTTATGTTTTACGTGGTGATTCATGAGTAATGATAGTTGATGAACATACAGTTGATTGACTCACTAATGGGGACAGTTCTAAAATAGATACATGCTAGATTTTCATTTCAGCCATTGTGTCTTTGGCACATTGTCAGTGAAACCATCTCTGCTGACCTTTTCCCCTAGAATTGACCATGTTTTGCTGCACTGCCTGGGTGTTTGTAAACATGACCTTAACATGTGGCTAAAAAGTCAGATCGTTGCTGTATTATTCAGTTGGTGTATGTTGAATATAAATGTCTTCCTTATGTCTTTCTTTGGTTATGCAAAAATGGTTTACTTAAGTGGACTAAAATTTTAATGTCTAGCATGATAACCCAGCATCAAAACTAAGTCTCCGTTCCAGTTGCAGTAGCATCATACATTGATTTACTTCTTGGTAGTGGGCTTTCATTTTTCTTATATAATCTTAAAACAATCCCATTTAAATCGATAGTGTGAGTTCACTTGGCTAAAGCTGAGCAAAATTGGTGCAACTTTCTTTTAACGGGGTGCTGCCTCTTTAAGACTGACTGTACTATCCACTGACACTGGTTTGGCAGTTGGTACTGCTGAACATTTTTATACATGCTACCATGAAGCTATATATGTTAGTATTGAAGAAGCTAACGGGTATACTATACTATCATTTTTGATGTGTGGGCTGATTGTAATTTCCCTTATATTAGGATGAAATTACTCGAGAAGTCCACAGATCAGAAACCAGACAGTAGTTTTTGAAGTTGAAGCCAGCAAAATTTAAAAAAAGAAAAAATTACTATTGAAAAATTGGTTTTAATATTTTCTGCCTCTTCCCCAAATTACCCTCCCTACTTGCTCGACAAATCTATGTAAAGAAGTTTGTTTGTCACATGTTTTAATTTTACCTTGCCCTGTGTTATGGTATTGGCTGACATGTATAAGACTGGATGTGTATATTTATTATGGTGTCTAAAAATCATGAAGTTCATCACTTTCCAGGAGCATAGATAAAAGCAAATTGGTAGTGCATCAGAGTTACTTTTTAGTGCACCATGACATCACTAAAATGAGTGCTATAATGTTACAGGGCTTTCAGGTTTGTAAAAACATAACCATAAATTATATTGACGTCAGATATGAGTTGAGTATCTATAAAATATCACGTGTATCTCAAAATATTGGACTGCTGTTTGATGACTGGATATTGCTGCATAATTTTCTTCTATTGTCCCATATCCTTTTGGAGAGAGAGATTTAATGGGATTTGAAATGTGCAAGCTGTCTAAATAAGATGCAGTCAAATAAAGTTGGTTAAGTTGTGTTTGCATTTTTCTTTTAGATACAGCTGTGTGCATTTTATGATTGAGTTGTTCTGCTTTTACCTACTAAGAAAAAAAAACCCAACCAATCCATTCAGTTCCCCACTTCCTGCCTCCGATCCAAGAACTATTTGGAAGAAGTAATATATAATTATTATCTGCTTTGTGTTCTGACAAAGTAAATTCAAAAATAACATGAGTTTGATTTTCCTAAAAGTATTCAGTCAACTCAGATATCAGATATCAATACAAATGAGAGCATTTTTTTTTGCATGTGTAAAACCAAAACTTGTTTTTTTGTCCTTGTCCCATAGCAATTTATTCCTAAGACCATCATTCTTTTAATTTACTACCTTTTTGTTTGTATTTAAGTAATGTTTTTAACCCCCTTGTTAAGACACCAAAGTAAAAGTAAAGTAGAGCAATATTTGGCCTATTTACCTTATTCTTGTGAGAAACTTTAAATGGTAGTTATGTATGCTTTTATATTTAAAGATTTATGGGATGTTAGTGGAAGAAAGAGATGTTTTAAATATGAGTACTAAATTACTTTCATCATCCATGCAGTATTCACTTTGTTGAATACTTTGTTCTTTTATGGTTAGTAAAAATGTCTGAGTTCATGTTTTACTTGAATCTTACGTGGACCTCCTGAATACCTCATAAATTGTCTAAATAATGATCAGAAATTTGATAGCATCCTTTGACACCTATGAACAGAGATCACTATTAATCTGTAGCCCAGAGATACAGTGATATTTTTAAACAACTTTGAATAAAAAAATTTCATGAGATACAGCACATTGCACTTTCTTCAGATCAGTGCTGTCCAGTAGCACTTTTTACAATAATAAAAATATTCTTTGTGTGCTCCAATATGGTAGCCACTAGTCACATGTAGCTAGTGAGCCCTTGAAGAGTAGCTAGTATGATTGAAGAACTGAATTTTTAATTTTAATTGAAATTTAAGTAGTCACATGTGGTTAATGGCTACTGTATTGGACAGCATAGCTTTAGAGAATATTTAAGTAGTAGTAACCAAGGAAAGCATTTCTTCAATAGGGTTTTTAAGACTACTAATTTGTTGAAATAAATGGCAGCATCATGATTAAAAAATGATCTGAGCAACGGAACAGCCGCACTGTTTATGTTGACTGTTGCATCCATACAGAATTTGGCACCACCTCTCTCCCACCCCCGTTGTGATGTAGGCCTTCAGAGAAGAGCAGCCCTTTCCGTTTTTGTTTGGAAGTCTTTGGTTTGCAGAGATGTACAGATTCCAGTGCCAATAATTCGTTTCTGATGAGACTGTCATGTCTTTTTAGTGTTCAAATATTTTACGTAGCTAAACCTAGTAATCTTATTGTAGATGAATTTGAAGTAATTTCACCTCTAAATAAGATTGGTCATTTCTCATTTTACCAGTGGTCAAACTGCAACATGGAAGTATATCATATTTATACTTTGTTTAATTCTGGGAGACCATTCATGCTGATGCAAAGACAAGTGTGTTGTTTCTGAGAGAACAAGATTTTGCTGTGTTCTCTGGCCATGACGTGTGTCACCCTTGATTCCAGCTGGTCGTGTAGTTTGTGTTAATTCCTCAAAAGGGCAGGAGTGGGGTTGGAAAACACCTGGCCAAGGGGAGTGCCAGGCTTGGTACAATTTGTTCCCACTGCTGGGGAAAGAGCTTAAAGCCTGTTTGTTTGATAGCTATCAGTGTTTAATCATCATATGAAAAGACTTAGGGATAACAAAGACCACCAAAGTGCCAAATCTAATACTATTTAAAAAAAATGTAAACAATGGAGGGGTTATAATGTAAGGGTTTTATAATGCTAAGCAATAAGCTCATTTTTAGTTATGGATTTTCATTACTACCTCTTTGCTGTATAAATATATCTCAGTTTTTTAATACCTCAATTTCCTGAGAATCTGTATGTATGTTTTTGTAAATAAAAGAATTTACCATATGCTAGGGGAAGGACCTGGCTTTTAAAGAAATTGTATAAAGACCTTTGTTACTGGATTTGTTAACAGTGAATCAATTTGAAACTTCTTTAAAACATTTTATAGCCTTTTCTGGTCCCTTGACTGAGGTGTTTTTGTTTTGTTTTGTTTTTTTCCTTTTTTAGTAAACATGATCTTATTTAGTGAGACCTATGTTCAGGAAGTGTGTACCCTCATTTGTTAATTTACAACTGCAAAGATTTGTATGTCTCCTATGTTTTCCTTTCATGCCAAAGAAATACTCTTTTTTAAAAGCCAGCAGGTTGCACGAACTGAAAACTGCCCCCCCCCCCCTGCTTATACAGGCAATCTTAAGTTTTATTTCCTGGGATTTAGATAGTTTCCAGAAGAAAATACCCAATTTTTTAGTTAAAGCTAGTGATAATAATTCGTGAAAGTAACATGGTTTTAGAAATGCATTAGTTCCATTAAGGAAGTAATGACAGTTTTAAGGAACTGTGTTGCATTCAATCCACAATTGCATGAACCTTTTAAAAGTGAATACAAGATATAATCACTAAATTTTGTGTGTGTATGTGAACTACTCAGGATTCAATGGCCTAACATGTAGGAGATTGATCGCTGTTATCTTTAGGGCCAGATTTCCCATGATTGCACACGGCTATTGATCCTATTTTTAAGGGGGTCAAACCTGCTGCCTTAAAGCTAAACCTGCTGCCTTTAAACTTTGCTATCCCCCTCCCTCCAACTGTGGCTGTAAACAGTGACTCTGCATAGTCAGCTAGCATTATACTTGATTCCATTGTGAATGCAAATAAAATTTGTTAAGTCCATCAAGTATTAACTAGGTAAATGTAAACTGATTTCAACCTTGTCTTTGGCCAAGTCTACTTAATAGCTTACGATAATTTGGAAATGAAGTACATCGATATGAATGTGAACATTGTGTTTGAGTCATTGTGAGAATAATTATTCATATTTGGAACTGATAATGAACATTTAAAGTGTTTATTTCCATCCTATGGGGCAAATTTCTTAATTTCTCAGAGCCTTTAGTGATTACTACCAGAAAAGCGTATTCTGAAGAATGAGAAAATTTATGTAAATTACCTTAATTCCTAGTAGCTTAGTGTGCAGTAAAGAATAAATGATAATTTATTATTGGTATTTAATGTTGGCATATCACTAATATACATACCATATTAATATATAGTAATTTTGTATTTTGGCATTGGGTTTTGTAGTACCATTTAAACAGTGAAGGTCATCTAAATTTTATGAGATCTTCTGAGAGTAGCCCAAACTGTAGCAAGTAAAGAAAAAAAAAAAAAGTTGTACCTTTTTATTATAGAGACTATTAAAATAAGTAGAAGATTATAATCTCGTTGTGTAATTAACTAGGTCCAACCCCCATGACCAGTCTGGCCCTGTCCATTCCATACCATCTCTTCTCACATTTTTTGGGGGGAGGGGGGAACAAATCCCAGAGATTGTATCTTATATCTTACCTATAAATATTTCAGTACTTATCTCAAATGGTAAGGTCTCATTTTAAATAAAACCACAATACCATTATACACACACAGTAATCCTTAATAATCATATAACCAGTATGAATTCTCCAGTTTCTAGGAAGTTGTTTTAAATAGCAGTATTGAGGTATGTAAAAAGTGGAGAATAAATATAAGGAGGAGGCTACTTTTGCAAAGAGGATGAAAGATTTCTGTTACGAGGACAATAGACCCCTAAGTAGGTAAATTTGGAGGTACAGACAAGCGACTAAGGGGAGGAAAGTGGGAAAGCAGGGTAATGTTGAAAGCAGGGGCTGTTTCTTGCTTCCTCACTACCTACTGTTTTCCTATGGGCATAGTAAGATGAAGATGATTATTGGGGTAAAAAAGTGGAATTGATAAATCTTGTGAAATTGCTAACAGTGACAAAAGAATGACTCTTAGGAGAAGGGGTTGGGCTTTTGAAATATAATCAACAAACCAAGGCAGAAAAGGGTGAGCAGGAAAGAAAATGGGTGGTTAAGCGTCCTGGGATCGAGTCCCACATCGGGCTCCTTGTTCGGTAGGGAGCCTGCTTCTCCATCTGCCTCTGCCTGCCATTCTGTCTGCCTGTGCTCGCTCCCTCTCCCTCTCTCTCTCTCTAATGAATAAATAAAATCTTTAAAAAAAATATATATATATATATTAAAAAGAAAATGGGTGGTTAGAAAAAAAGTGGTAAAATGGGCACAAAATTTTAATAAAGATGGTTCAGCAAGTGAATGCAGGGTTTTTGTATTTTTTTTGCTTTTGGAAGAAGATGAGATGGGGAAAGGATAAGGAATCACCTTAAAATCAAACATCCCAATACTGTAGTCAAAAGGGATCAGTAGAGAAGTAATTCAGGATAAATTTATCAGAGCCATTATCAGAATTTATAAGGAAATCAAACTACATGGCTAAAGTTGCCAGAAATGCATCAAATTAGGCGACTTTTTGAGTTTTTTGTACTGCTGCTTACACTAAATGCAAATAGAGTGTGAATTACACACACTCATCTCAAACCAGTGAGCCCAATTTTATTTTTAAAAGAGTACCTGAATAGAGAGAACACCTGTGTGTATTTGCACAGTCTACTGAGGAAGGGTATGTGTGGTCTGGCCTAATAAATGCTTGGAGCTGCTGGGGTGTGAGCCCCTCATCTTGAGCTGGAGAGACCTCTGATTAATGTTCTCTCTCCACGGCCAAGAGGACGGAGGACTAACAGCTGTAGTAAGTCAGATATAGCCAGGCTGCCTTTTTACAGTTTTCAGAGCAGCTCCACTGACTTTTACTCAATCTTTCAAAAGGTCTTTTGAGATGGAAAGATAAAACTGATACTCAAAGTGCTTCAATGACACCTCTGTTGGAGGTCATGCAGCAGTGATGAGATCTGAACCCAGGCCTCATGAGTCTCATCTATCTTGTGTGGTCTTCCCACCACACTCCATGTTGGATGAAACCCAAAGATGACAGAGTCCAGTATGTTTAATTCTGGCAGATAAAATTAAAATTTTAATGAATTCTAAATTATTTAAATTCAGCTATTGGATTCAGCTTAAGCTTTCAATGTTCTCTTAAACTGTTTAATAGGTCCAATTTGTAAAAATCCATTGAAGGATTTAGGATCAAGTGATTTTTTTTTAATCAAGTGATTCTTAATATCTCATTGGTTTCTAATAATCAGGTCTATAGTATCTCTAAAGAGGACTGAAATTTGTTTATTTTTTAAAATAAAGTTACCATATGCATCATCTCATTCTTTGAAGGTTGAAATGAATACTCAGAGTTAATTTTAAATTTTCCAAATGCTGTGCCTTAGCCTGTATGTAAGTCTCTTGCCATATTTCCAGTAAACTTTTACTTGTCAAATTTCAAATAAGCCCATGGAAATACTTTTTTTAAGGGAAAGAATGAAGTTCATAGACAAACTACCTTAATTATTCATCAAGTTGGAAGTCTAAAATATATAAAAAACATTAAAAACACCTCACAAAATCAGGGTCATACGTTCTCTTTATAGTACTAAGCCTACATTAGTGCAAACATTAGGAAATTATTTTATATATATATATGTGTGTGTGTGTGTGTGTATGTGTATATTTTTTAAATAGACTCTTTTCCTGGTGGTAAAATCTTGCTTGAATTAGAGTATCAACTGCTGGTTATATGATGTGAAGTGATTGGTTTTGCCTAATAAAGTTGCCTTCAAATACAGAAGTATGCTAATTAATAGGCAAGATCGGACACTGGTCAGGTCTGGGATGTCAACTGTAGGATGGAAGAACTTTGTCATCTCCCTACTCATAGAAAACGGGATGATCAATATTTGCCTTTCAGGTTGGTGATGTAGGTTCCACTGGAGTGGAGCTCTAGGACAGTAGGGAAATTTATTCATGGCTGTATGTTTTCACTGCCTAGAACAGTGCCCTGGAACGTAATAGGGATAAAATAAATGTTTATTACATGCGTGTATCAATGGATGCAGATCGCTCTTTAAGGTTTACAACAGAAAGCTTTCACACTTAAAATCATCCGAGGTATCAAAGGTGTTAACTGGCTAGCCAGTCAGTCTTTTATTTATTTCCCTCCCCCTTCCTGCATTCTTCATGGGAGGTATACATCCTCTGCTGACATTCTTTACCTTTATATCAAAAGCATGAGAAATGATGTCCTGCTATTAGGCACTAGTGCTCTTATGTTATCTATAAAGCAAGGACCAAGGACCAGGTCTCAAGGACCTGTGCTGGGCCAGGTACCATGCTAGGCACTAAGAAGACAGAGCCAGTGGAAAGGCTCCTGAGAGGTTCACAGGGCCAGCCTGCCCTGTGGGATATGCAGATGTGACCACCGAGTTACTATGACTACAGAGATGTTGACAAGGTAAAAACTCTGGAAACCCAGTAAGATCCCAGATATTTTCTTTCTGAATTATTTTCCTCCACTTTTTAAGAGAGAAAGGCCCACCGTATTGTGAACAGTAAGATTTTTTTTAGTATGTCAGACATTCAAATCCTCAGACACATAAGTCCAATTACAAAACCTCTGAATCATAAATTGTACCTAAGAATTTGAACAAGAAAATTTTATGGAAATTGAGATATCTTATTTATATATTCTATCCCAAATGAAATAACTTTCCATAAACCTTATGCAGTTGGACACTTACCTTTTTTTGTTATGGTTATTCACTTGTAACTTCAGTTATGAGGAATAACTCAAGTACTTTCAAAACTAACAATGTTTTTAAAACTTACAGTCCATGTTCAAGTTTGTCTAACCTGTAAGCTAAACTTTGCCATTCCTTGGCCACCTGATATTGCACTGATAACGTCTGTCTCCCTCAACCAAAGAACTGTGTCAAATCAGCTCTCCACTCCACTTGCTGGGGAAGCCAAGAACAGGAACATACACTTTCCAGCAAAAGCAAGGAGAATCAAGGCCAAAAAACAGGGTCATTTTTATATATAGAAAAATAGATGGAAGCAAAAGGGATCCAGCCAGCTGGGGCCAACAGTCCGGTTATTTACATAGGCAGGAGAAGGGGAGAGAATATTAGCAGAGATTTTGTGGATTGAAGTAGAGGATTCTGAGTCTTAATACAGAATGATTTTACTTTTTACAAAAAGACATTTAGAAATATTGCAAAGATATTTTTTTCCCAAATGAATGTCAGCAAAATTCATTACATCTACTTTGAAAGGTAGGCAGCCTTTTTGCTTAGTTTCCCTTGACCGGGGGAAAATATGATTGACCTCTTGTGTGTGTGTGTGTGTGTTTGTGTGTGTGTGTGTGTGTGTGTGTGTGTGTGTACCATATATATTTTTTAATTTTTTTATTTATTTGACAGAGAAAACACAAGCAGGGGGAGAAGCAGAGGGAGAGGGAGAAGCAGACTCCCCACCAACCAGGTAGCCCAATGGGTGCTCCAACTCAGGACCTGAGAACATGACAGAGGCTTAACCCACTGAGCCACCCAGGTACTCGTCAATCTTATTTTTGACTTGGTTAGGAAGTACTGAATTCTCTTTTGAATGGTCACATACCTGTTTGTGTGAGCCTCACAGTTGTTGTTTTTCCCTAACCCCTCAGGGATTTACTTAAATTAACTACCAGCTTATGTATTTGGATACCCAGGTAGAGGGATACTTGGGAAGTAATTTTAATCCTTTCAGTCCCAAGTCTGAGCATGGACCATGAATCCTCATTGGGCAGGCACTGGGAAATCATGCAGCAGCACAAACACCAAAGGAGTGGTGGATTGTTGCGGGCATTAGAAGAGATGTTTCAGTTCCCAACTAGAACACATCATTTAGTTATCCGACCTTCACTGAGCATGTATACTATGTGCTAGACATTGCACCTGGCACCGTAGAAGAAAACCTCCACTCCTTTCACCTCAAATAGTCTGTCAGGTCCAAGCCGGCAGACGTCTAAGGAAGGGAAGACAAAGTGCTAATGCGAGGCCTGTGGTCCTGGGGCTATTTGTATTCTCCCAGCGGACAGTCCCTAGATTCTAACGGGAAACCTGAGAACACTTGAAGCTGTCAGATGTGTGGCGAATCAGAGCTCTGCAAGGCAAATTTTGAAAGATTAACTAGGAAAGGAGCGAGAAGACCTCTTCCCCATCAGCAGTTTCAAACCGGGCATTATATGTATATCAAAACACCCAGTGTTACACCTTAAATATATATAATTTTTGTCAGTCATACCTCAGTAAAGCTGTGTGTATGTGTGTGTGTGTGTGTGTGTGTGTGTGTGTGAGAGAGAGAGAGAGAGAGAGAGATTCCCAGCCCTGCTTTCCACATCTCAGTCTTCACCATACTTGTCTCCCAGCTGATGATGGAGAGATCCAGACTGGACGATATGAATTCTTGCATACGAGAAATTTCTAACAGGCTTCATGCTTCCGCTATACTACCCTCAGATGTGCTATGGTGTTGCAGTGGCATTCTAGGTAAAATTAAATAATTGTAAAAGAAGAGGGGATAGGCAGCAATAAATTTAATCTAGAATATTTACAAATAATATATATCACATCCATAGCTACTTGTGACTTATTTCTGATAGTAGTTAACACGTATATATTTAAAATTGTTCTTTCTCATAGAGTTAATGGCATCTTTATAATGATGTCACTTGTGCTCAGTGTGATTCTGATATTCTTTCTTGAATGGAAGAAAACTGAGGAGGGTTCCTCCAGGAGAAGTGTAAGGAGATGTGTCACATTTTAAATATCATCCGTAGTGTACAGGAATAGAAAAAAAGCTTGAGAACTGCTAGGACGGAACTAGGAGTTGGGGATCATAATTTTCTTTCAGTTTTCTCCTAGCTCTTGGATGCTCCCATTTTATTTTAGTAGCTGCTGTTCAGGAGAAGCTGTTTGACATATGTAACACTCAGCTGAGGAAGAGAGAATGCTGAGTCAAGAGTCTCTAACTAAGAATATAGAGGAAAATGGGGTGTCTGGGTGGCTCAGTCATTAAGCATCTGCCTTTGGCTCAGGCCATGATCCTAGTAGGATCAAGCCCCACATTAGGGTCCCTCCTCAGGGGGAAGCCTGCTTCTCTCTCTGCCACTCCCTACTGCTTGTATTCCCTCTCTCACTATTCTCTCTCTGTCAAATAAATTAATAAAATCTTTTAAAAACCCACAAAACCCAAATCGTCCAACAAGCAAAGAAACAGAAAAGAACACAGAGAAAAATGAATTTAAAATGGTGATAAGTATTTTTCAGTATCTCTTATAAACAACCTCTTCTGCCTGCCTTTTAACCAAAGCCAGCTAAAGATAGCTAAACACTTGCCAGTTGGCCATGGCAATGAGGCAACCAGAGGCACTGGCAGTACTGGAGTTAGCTCTGACCTAAGGTAACTCTTATTTGCTGAGCACTTCCCTTCTCTTTTGGGTTTGAGTTGAGACGGTTACCTTAAATTGGTTTTCACCTGCGCAACTCAGGACCTCTCTTCACCGAGATGGTATATTTGGCATAGAATCTTGACCCTGAGTTATTACTATAAGCTGGAGTCTAGAGCAAACCAGAGAATGTGGAGGCATAGCACACAGCATCTTGTCTTGTGGTTAATTGTATGGGCTTTGATATTAGAAAGCCTGGGTTCAAACCCAGATGCAGCTGCTTATCAACTCTGTGACCTGGAGGCTTTAATCACTCAGAGCATCTGGTTTCCTTTTCTGCAACATGAAGAGAATAATGATAGTTCTCATTTCACAGGGAAATAGGCAGGCTCAAATAAAACAACGTAGGTAACATATTTGGCAGGGGGCCTGCCACAGAATAAGTATTTGATACATGCGACTAGCTTGTATTATTATTAGTGGAAAATATCAGGACTTGAATTTAGCAAAATAAAAAAGCAAGTACTTAATTGTTTTAGCAGTAAAGATCTGAACGTTATGTGAGTTGAACTGGGGCAAGAGAATTGAACTGTGGACACAAGGGCCATCTTTGCAAGGGGGATGTAACCTTCAGAGCCTTCAGCTACCGGGTTATCCTATACTCAGCCAAAATCTGTCTTCTGACGGGAAGTGCTGTGTTTCTTAAGGCAGAGCTCTGAACATCCTAGACAATATCTCCTTCCACCTGGATTAAGTTACTAATGTTCCTTATAGGGCTCTCCTCCTCAAGGATAGATGTGTACTACTCACTTATTTATGGAAATTAAATCTTTCCTTTTATATTTAATCCACCCTTCAGAGTTGTCACTGGGATGTCATTTTTTGTTTAATGACATTTCCAATTTCTGGGATTAGGGTAAACTTACTTTAAAATCTCTTTATTTTGAAATATTTCAATTTACAGAAAATTTACAACAGATCATACAGAGGACTCCCATATATCTTTCACCAAGATTTCCCAATTGTTAATGTAGGGAACCACTCAGAATCTCAGAGTTAGTATAAAGATTATTTCAAGCTCAAGATATTTGAGAATCAAGAAATGCAGGAAGGAACCTTCTTGGGGCTTTCCTTATCTGACTAAAAGCAGCAATTTCTGGAAAACAAAGCTACCATAAATTCCTCCTTTTGGGAAGATCTACTCCCTGAGGGGAAAACATGAATAAAGCCTTCCCCAAATTCCTTCTCTGAGGAGTTTTATGGCCCCAAGGGAGACAGAAAGACCATTCATACCTCTATAGACAAACACTATCACTTTCTTATCTTTCAATTGTTCTCCTAAAAACTCTTTTGGCTTTCCTAAAGAAAACTATTCATTCTTCCCAGAAAAGTGTTTCTTTCTTTTTCCCTCTATCAAGTTAGGTATATAATCTTCTCATTAAAACAATTTAAGAAGCCAGGTACTTCTTTTGCTTGCTCCCAAGTGTACATGGATAAATCCTTTTCTTCTGTTAATCTGTCTTTGGTCAGCTTCATATGCAGGCCCCAGGGAAAGAACATAACAACATAAATGACAAGTTTTACTTCTTCTACATTAACATTTTACGACTTTTGCCTTATCATTTCCTCTCCCATGGGCATTCCTTAGTTTTTTTTCTAAACCATTTGAGAGTTGTAGATATGAGCCCCCCTTGTCTCTGAATACTTCAACGTGTATTTCCTAAAAATAAAGGCTCTTTTTATATAACCACAAGAAATTGATGCTAAATAATACTATCATCTAATCCACAGGCCTCACTAAAAATTTGCGGATTGTCCCAGTAATGACCCAGTGATATCTTTTATAGGTCCAAGATCCAATCTAGGATCATGTGTAATATTTCGCTTTCATTTCTTTAAATCTCCCTCAATCCAGAACAGTACCCTAGTCTTTCTTTATCTTTTACAACATTGACAGTTTTAAAAACTGACTCTGTAAAATATTTCACAATTTGGTTTCCTTTGGTGTTTCCCCACCTTTGGATCAAATTATCCATTTCTGGCAGGAACACTACCAAAGTGATATGTAATATCGGGAGGTACATAGTATTTATTCGTTCTATTACTGTTGTTGCTCCCTTTTGTCACTTGATTAAGATGATATCTGGGTGGTTACTTTATCATAAACTTAGTAGCTATTACTCACTTATCTAGTAATAAGCAAGGAATAAACATTTTGTGGAGAGATGCTTTGAGATTATCTAAATATTATGTTCCTCATCAAATTTTCATTCACTAGTTTTCCCATCCATTGATGATTCATGATTAAATCAATTAATGCCATGACGGTTGCCAAATGGTGATTCTCTAATTCTATTATTCCTCTATATTTCTTATTTGGAATCCTCTTATGAGGTAGAGCTTTTCATTTCCTTTCATTTATTTATATATTAATTTATTTATATCCATATGGACTCATGGACTTCTATTTTGTTCAGTGTGTTAAAATAGGTTCCTATTATTATTTATTAACCTCTCAAGCTTATCTTCCGGGTCCTTTGGACTTGCCCGCAGCATTTCTTGAGCACTTCTTTGCTTTCTGGCACCACACGATGTTCTAGGCTCACTGCTCTTTTCCTGCAACAATCCTGGAAGCAGTCATTTCTTTAAATAAAGAGTCCTGGATTCTTTTAGAGGAGAATGGAATTTAGAAACCATGAACCTGGTACTCTTTGGTACTAGAATATCATTGCTTTTAGGACTTCTCAGCAGACTAGGAAATATGACACACTTGCACATACACACATCTATTCATCCATCCATCCATCCATCCATCTCTCCATATATCTCTATATCCTAAAAACCATGAATTTACACTGAAACCTTCAATTCCAATCCAACAACACAGGGCTTATCCTTTCCTCTCTTACCGGTTTGAACTTCCTTCTCCATCACTGAAAAACCTGGCTCCCATTAGTCTCAATACATTTACGTAGTTGGTCAATTCTCCAGTGTGTAATGTCTCAACCACACCATGAGTCTCTTTGGCTCTAGACCTGCTGACCAAATTTTTACCTCCACTACAGGAAATGGCAGGTAAGAGAAGGTATATTTATTTTCTTCAATGAAGCCTGAAGTGGAAGTTCTGCTCCTCGGTGTAAAGTAAAATGTTTTTCCTTCTTAAACCTGATTCTAAGTTCAAGGCAAACAAGTAAAAGCCTGAAGTGAAGGTTCACGTTCAGTTGTTACAGCTAATGATTGACTTAGTGGGTGGTTATCTACTGCACTTATTCTTATTATGAGAGGCTGATATAACACCATATTGAAGCCATTAGTCAGTCATTTTTATTACCTTCTGGACAAATCTGCCCATTTCAGTGCAACCAATGTGTTTGATTAATGTAGGTAAAATACCAAAAATTAGATTTTGCCACCAGTTGACACATCTCAGAGTGCACACATTTCTAAAATTATAATCACTATTTTAGAATTCAGCACTTCAATATACTTAAACACTGTTCTGGCTTAAGGTATCATCTATTATATATAGCTCTTGAAGCCTTAGTGGTCTCAATGAGATCGGTTAACCAGTCCTCAATCTTCAATGAGCATCCAAACTCTTGTGGTGATGGCAACAGTGCGGGTCCCTGAGCCCCCACCCAGAGATTCTGATTCAGTAGCGCTGGGGACTGCCTCCTTTTTACTGAGATCCCCAGAAGTTTCAGGAGCAAGTGGGCTCAGAGACCACAACTTGAGAAACACTGAATTAGCACGTTTTCACTCAGGTGCAGGAGAATTCTAGTTTAGAAGCTGTAGTTGATCATAGGTAGTCATGTGTAAGGTAGAATTGGTCATTAGTATAGCCGAGGGGCAGGGTTGTTCTGGGAATCCCAACCAGACCACATTCAGCCACTTTTCTGCTGACAAAATCCAAAGACAGAGAAATGAGCTTTGGTGAAAGAAAAGAGGGAGTTAGGGGCACCTAGGTGGCTCAGTGGGTTGAGCCTCTGCCTTTGGCTCAGGTCATGATTGCAGGGTCCTGGGATCAAGCCCCACAACAGGTTGTCTGCTCAGCGGGGAGCCTGCTTCCCCTCTCCCTCTGCCTACTGCTCTGCCTACTTGTGATCTCTATCTCTCTGTCAAATATATAAATAAAATAAAATCTTTTAAAAAAACAAAGAAGAGAAATCCTTGAGTATATTTGAACACTGCTGGAAAGAGGGCATATATATATATATGAATTAGTTTGGTGAGGCCAACACCAGGAAGACAGCAGACTAGCATCTCAAAGCCTGCCACCAAAGTGCCAAAAATACTTCCAGGTTTACATGAGGAAAATGTGGGACAAAGGTCGGTGGATACGTGCAGGTGGGTGTGAAGGTCAAGTCGATCACTGTCTTGGGCTCAGTTACACAGGGTCTTGCTGGTTAGCTCAGTCCTTATTGTGTGAAGGGGTAGTTTCTGGTCCCATCAGGAGATGCTCTGTCTGAAGAGACTTTTGCCTGAGTTAGAGTTGGGCTGGAAAGAAGAACTTAATCAATTAGAAAGTTTGGGGTCAAAATGGAGGTGGTGGAAGTCCTTTTTCATGAGGATCCATGCAAGCTTTCACAGTCAACAAGTCTATCAGTGGGATGAACATTGGCTTCCAGCATCTATAATCACAGGACAAATGTATCAGTTTGTTCATCAACATTCATGTGTCAAGGCTGCGCTATGTTGGTTCGACAAGGGTGGCATCAAAGCCAGAACCTTGGTCGACCAGGGAGAGCTCCAGCGTGCTGTCCCTCAGGCTTTCAGGCCTTTGGTTTTGGCAGGCTAGTGTTTCTATTAACTGACACTCAGAAGTGACTGGAGACGGACTGCATACACATGACACATAATCCCGGTTAAAGTCTTTTTCCTTTCTTTGGTTTTCTCCCTCGCACAAGGACAGATGATTGAAAAAATTACCATCTTCAGCAGAAAGAAAGCAACTATCCATCATCACTTTCTAAATCATTTATGCTGAGTGCTTTCACAGTGTTGCATTCAATCATCATAAATGACCTGGTGAGGTGACTTTATTATCACAGTTCCACAGATGAGGAGAGGAAGGTGCAGAGAGTATGAAGTTCGTGCATGATCACACAGCTAGTAAGTGGACATAAAGAGTTTTGACTCTTGGTCTTTTGTCTTTAAATCCAGTGCTTTGTGCAACGAACAGTGTATTGCACAATGTCTTGTGTTTTGACTTTATTTTTCTTTTCCAAGGGATACTATGGAGGAAAACAGACACGGTCGTGGATGAAAGTCAGCCTAACGGTAGGACTCATGCAAATTGGGAACATCAACACTAGCCTCCTTCTCTCCTCCACCATGTCTATAATCATTAGAGAAAAGAGTAGATTCTTGTCTGCTATAATCCTGGATCTTGCCCTCTCATGGTAGAGTGGGAACCAGGCTTTGGTTATGCAAAGTGAGAGTGAAGATCCTTTTCTGAAGTGGAAATATTTTATAGAGGGTTTTCTTCCTTTACATTTGTACAATAAAAAGGACCATGTGGGTGACTTCACAAGACAAGATCGGCTTGCCCTCCAAGGATTATTACAGAGCTCATGACCTCCAGATCTAAAGTGCTACTTTGGATACCCCCCACCTCCATCAGCTTCTTCCTCTCAACATATCAGCTCAGTGCCCATTAGAGGAGTCAAGAGTCCCATGGTCCTTAGACCTCAATGGCAGCACTTTCATTCATGACTCAGAAACTTGAACTGACCATCTCCCTGCTTGTAAGAGCCAGAACCAGAACCCAAGCCAGTGCTCCTGACATCAAGCAATTCTTTCTTCAGAGCCTGGCAGTAGGAGTGAATGTGTGTGAGTGTGGTAGGTGGGGATGTTTAGAGATTAGACAGTAGCCCCCAGCTCTCTCCCAGTAGTCTCCCAGATTTTGTGTAAAGTACTTGGATCCAACTAATTCATTGTCCCTTTTCCTGGCACCCTGCAACTCAACCCATCCAGGGGTGCGCTAGCACAGCAGCCCCTAAAACTCCATGCTTTGGGGGGGTACCACAGAAATAATACCAAGAATAATAGGAAACATCTATATCCATAATCTTATCTAATTCATCACCAAGCTGGACTAATTTTACTCCATAAATACCAGCCCAATTAGTCCACTTCTCTCCATCTCCATTGTCACCATTCCAATGTAAGCCGTCATCATTTCTAGTAGGGCTGCCTTAAGAGTCCCCTAGGGTCTCCCTCCTTTATATATGCTGGTGCCCCCTGCAATGTATTTTCCCCTTAGAACCGCAAGGTCTAAGGGGTGCCTGGGTGGCTCAGTTGGTTAGGCCTCTGCCTTTGGCTCAAGTCATGATCTCGGGGTCCTGGGGTCGAGTCCCGCATCAGACTCTCTGCTCAGTAGAGAGCCTACTTCCCTCTCTCTCTCTGCCTGCCTCTCTGCCTGCTTGTGATTTATCTCTCTGTCAAATAAATAAGATCTTAAAAAAAAAAAAAAGAATCGCAAGGTCAAGGACTTCTCTCTTAACTGTCCTAAATAGCTTTCCCCTAACTGTTTTGTCTGTGTAATCTTCACTTATTCTTCAGATCTCAACACCAGCAAGGGTCACTTCCTTAGGGAGGGTTGGCATCTTTGCCTCGCAAGTTCTTGTGCTGTTTGTTTTGATAGAAATTTCCTCTTTAATTTCACGACATTTATCTCCATTTTTGGTTAAACAGTCATGTGCATGACTATTGTGTTAATGGATATCTCCTCCACTAGACTATAAAATCCATGGATAAGGATAAGGATACATCTGTATCTTTATCTTTCTCTCTCTTCCTTCTTCTATTTCTCCCTACTTTCCTTCAGCCATCTCACTTTTTGTTTTGCCATAGGAATTCTGTCTTCTCACTGCGCAAAAGGTATAAACTATTCTACATTGAAAAGGAAAAGATGAAAGTCATTCTCTGGAAGAGCAGGCTTGCCAAAGATCTGAGATGTTCCACTAAAGTCTAAGTTAGAGCAATTCTGCCATGCCCCCCTACCATCTTTTACGCTTATAACTTATTTCTCCCACTTTGTTTTTGTTTTTGCCTTTTTCACTCTTCCACAGTTTTATTTACTTAATTTTAAATAGAAACTTTCAAAATTAAATAGGCAAAAATAGTATTATGAACTTTCATCCACTGTCACCAGCTTTACCAACTAACCACACTTGCCAAGCTTGTTCTGTCTTTCTCCTCCACTTTTGTTGTTGGTGGTATTGGTGGTGAAGTAATTTAAAGCAAATGTGGACATCATATCATTTTGTCCATAAATAGTTCAGTAATTAACACACAAGGATTTTTAAAAACATAACCCCTAACAATTATAATACTTTCATGTAAATTTAATCATATATAATTCCCCATCCATGCTCAAAGCTTTGGTTCACTAAATGAACCTAAAGTTAGGATCAAACAAGGTCCACATGTGGCATTGTTTCCTGAGTCTCTCTCTCTTTTTTTTAATTTAATTAAAAAAAAATTTTTAATAAACATTTAACGTATTTTTATCCCCAGGGGTACAGGTCTGTGAATCGCCAGGTTTACACACTTCACAGCACTCACCATAGCACATACCCTCCCCAATGTCCATAACCCCACCCCTCTTTCTCGACCCCCATCCCCCCAGCAACCCTCAGTTTGTTTTGTGAGATTGAGTCACTTATGGTTTGTCTCCCTCCTGATCTCATCTTGTTTCATTTATTCTTTTCCTACTGCCCACCCCATGTTGCATCTCCACTTCCTCATATCAGGGAGATCATATGATAGTTGTCTTTCTCGGATTGACTTATTTCACTAAGCATGATACCCTCTAGTTCCATCCACGTAGTCGCAAATGGCAAGATTTCATTTCTTTTGATGGCTGCATAGTATTCCATTGTGTATATATACCACATCTTCTTTATCCATTCATCTGTTGATATAGGTTCTTTCCATAGTTTGGCTATTGTGTACATTGTTGCTATAAACATCCGGGTGCACGTGCCCCTTCGGATCACTACGTTTGTATCTTTAGGGTAAATACCCAGTAGTCCAATTGCTGGATCATAGGGTAGCTCTATTTTAAACTTTTTGAGGAACCTCCATGTTGTTTTCCAGAGTGGTTGTACCAGCTTGCATTCCCATCAACAGTGTAGGAGGGTTCCCTTTTCTCCACATCCTCGCCAGCATCTATCATTTCCTGACTTGTTAATTTTAGCCATTCTGACTGGTGGGAGGTGATATCTCATTGTGGTTTTGATTTGTATTTCACTGATGCTGAGTGATGTGGAGCATTTTTTCATGTGTCTGTTGGCCATCTGGATGTCTTCTTTGCAGAAATGTCTGTTCTTGTCCTCTGCCCATTTCTTGATTGGGTTATTTGTTCTTTGGGTGTTGAGTTTGCTAAGTTCTTTATAGATTTTGGACGCTAACCCTTTATCTGATATGTCGTTTGCAAATATCTTCTCCCATTCTGTCAGTTGTCTTTTGGTTTTGTTAACTGTTTCCTTTGCTGTGCAAGCTTTTGATCTTGATGAAATCCCAATAGTTCATTTTTGCCCTTGTTTCCCTTGCATTTGGCAATGTTCCTAGGAAGATGTTGCTGCGGCTGAGGTCGAAGAGGTTGCTGCCCGTGTTCTCCTCAAGGATTTTGATGGATTCCTTTCGTACATTGAGGTCCTTCATCCATTTTGAGTCTATTTTGGTGTGTGGTGTAAGGGAATGGTCCAATTTCATTTTTCTGCATGTGGCTGTCCAATTTTCCCAGCACCATTTATTGAAAAGGCTGTCTTTTTTCCATTGGACATTCTTTCCTGCTTTGTCGAAGATTAGTTGACCATAGAGTTGAGGGTCTATTTCTGGGCTTTCTATTCTGTTCCATTGATCTATGTGTCTGTTTTTGTGCCAGTACCATACTGTCTTGATGATGACAGCTTTGTAATAGAGCTTGAAGTCTGGTATTGTGATGCCACCAACTTTGGCTTTCTTTTTCAATATTCCTTTGGCTATTCAAGGTCCTTTCTGGTTCCATATAAATTTTAGGATCATTTGTTCCATTTCCTTGAAAAAATGGGTGGGATTTTGATAGGGATTGCATTAAATGTATAGATTGCTTTAGGTAGCATAGCATAGACATTTTTCACAATATTTGTTCTTCTAATCCAGGAGCATGGAACGTTTTTCCATTTCTTTGTGTCTTCCTCAATTTCTTTCATGAGTACTTTATAGTTTTCTGAGTATAGATTCTTTGCCTCTTTGGCTAGGTTTATTCCTAGGTATATTATGGTTTGGGGTGCAATTGTAAATGGAATTGACTCCTTAATTTCTCTTTCTTATGTCTTGTTGTTGGTGTAAAGATATGCAACTGATTTTTGTGCATTGATTTTATATCCTGACACTTTACTAAATTACTGTACAAGTTCTAGCAGTTTTCGAGTGGAGTCTTTTGGGTTTTCCACACATAGTATCATATCATCTGCAAAGAGTGATAGTTTGACTTCTTCTTTGCTGATTTGGATACCTTCAATTTCCTTTTGTTGTCTGATTGCTGAGGCTAGGACTTCTAGTACTATGTTGAATAGCAGTGGTGATAATGGACATCCCTGCCATGTTCCTGACCTTAGAGGAAAAGTTTTCAGTTTTTTTCCATTGAGAATGATATTTATGGTGGGTTTTTCATAGATGGCTTTGATGATATTGAGGTATGTGCCCTCTATCCCTACACTTTAAAGAGTTTTGATCAGGAAGGGATGCTGTACTTTGTCAAATGCTTTTTCAGCATCTATTGAGAGTATCATATGGTTCTTGTTCTTTCTCTTATTAACGTGTTGTATCACATTGATTGATTTGCGGATGTTTAACCAATCTTGCAGCCCTGGAATAAATCCCACTTGGTCGTGGTGAATGATCCTTTTAATGTACTGTTGAATCCTAATGGCTAGTATTTTGGTGAGAATTTTTGCATCTGTGTTCATCAAGGATACTGGTCTGTAATTTTCTTTTTCGATGGGATTCTTGTCTGGTTTGGGGATCAAGGTGATGCTGGCCTCATAAAATGAGTTTGGAAGTTTTCCTTCCATTTCTATTTTTTGGAACAGTTTCAGGAGAATAGGAATTCATTCTTCTTTAAATGTTTGGTAGAATTCCCCTGGGAAGCCATCTGGCCCTGGGCTTTTGTTTGTTTGGAGATTTTTGATGACCGTTTCAATCTCCTTACTGGTTATGGGTCTGTTCAGGTTTTCTTTTTCTTCCAGGTTCAGTTGTGGTAGTTTACATGTTTCTAGGAATGCATCCATTTCTTCCAGATTGTCAAATTTGTTGGTGTAGAGTTGCTCATAGTATGTTCTTATAATTGTTTGTATTTCTTTGGTATTGGTTGTGATCTCTCCTCTTTCATTCATGATTTTATTTATTTGCATCCTTTCTCTTTTCTTTTTGATAAGTCTGGCCAGGGGTTTATCGATCTTATTAATTCTTTCAAAGAACCAGCTCCTAGTTTCATTGATTTGTTCTTTTTTTTTTTTTATCAATTTCATTGATTTCTGCTCTGATCTTTATTATTTCTCTTCTCCTGCTGGGTTTAGGCTTTCTTTGTTGTTCCTTCTCCAGCTCCTTTAGGTGTAGGGTTAGGTTGTGTATTTGAGACCTTTCTTGTTTCTTGAGAAAGGCTTGTACCGCTATATATTTTCCTCTCAGGACTGCCTTTGTTGTGTCCCACAGATTTTGAACCGTTGTGTTTTCATTATCATTTATTTCCATGAATTTTTTCAATTCTTCTTTAATTTCCTGGTTGACTCACTCATTCTTTAGAAGGATGCTATTTAGTCTCCATGTATTTGGGTTCTTTACAAATTTCCTCTTGTGATTGAGTTCTAGCTTCAGAGCATTGTGGTCTGAAAATATGCAGGGAATGATCCCAATCTTTTGATACTGGCTGAGACCTGATTTATGACTCAGGATGTGATCTATTCTGGAGAATGTTCCATGTGCACTAGAGAAGAATGTGTATTCTGTTGCTTGGGGATGAAATGTTCTGAATATATCTGTGATGTCCATCTGGTCCAGTGTGTCATTTAAGGCCTTTATATCCTCGTTGATCTTTTGCTTGGATGATCTGTCCATTTCAGTGAGGGGAGTGTTAAAGTCCCCTACTATTGTATTACTGTTGATGTGTTTCTTTGATTTTGTTATTAATTGGTTTATATAGTTGGCTGGTCCCATGTGAGGGGCATAGATATTTAAAATTTTTAGATCTTCTTGTTGGACAGACCCTTTGAGTATGATATAGTATCCTTCCTCATCTCTTATTATAGTTTTTGGCTTAAAATATAATTTATCTGATATAAGGATTGCCACCCCAGCTTTCTTCTGATGTCCATTAGCATGGTAAACTGTTTTCAACCCCCTCACTTTAAATCTGGAGGTGTCTTTGGGTCTAAAATGAGTTTCTTGTAGACAACATATTGATGGGTTTTGTTTTTTTATCCATTCTGATACCCTGTGTCTTTTGATTGGGGCATTTAGCCCATTAACATTCAGGGTAACCATTGAGAGATATGAATTTAGTGACATTGTATTGCCTGTAAGGCAACTGTTACTGTATATTGTCTCTCCTTTCTGATCTGCTACTTTTAAGCTCTCTTTGCTTAGAGGACCCCTTTCAATATTTTCTGTAGAGCTGGTTTGGTGTTTTCAAATTCTTTCAGTTTTTGTTTGTCCTGGAAGCTTTTTATCTCTCCCTCTATTTTCAATGATAGCCTAGCTGGATATAGTATTCTTGGCTGCATGTTTTTCTCATTTAGTGCTCTGAATATATCATGCCAGTTCTTTCTGGCCTGCCAGGTCTCTGTGGATAATTCTGCTGCTAATCTAATATTTTTACCATTGTATGTTACAGACTTCTTTTCCCAGGCTGCTTTCAGGATTTTCTCTTTGTCATTAAGACTTGTAAATTTTACTATTAGGTGATGGGTTTGGACCTATTCTTGTTGATTTTGAGGGGAGTTCTCTGCACCTCCTGGATTTTGATGCTTTTTCCCTTTGCCGTATTAGGGAAATCCTCTACAATAATTCTCTCCAATATACCTTCTGCTCGCCTCTCTCTTTCTTCTTCTTCTGGGATCCCAATTATTCTAATGTTGTTTCATCTTATGGTGTCACTTGTCTCTTGAATTCTCCCCTCATGGTCCAGTAGCTGTTTGTCCCTCTTTTGCTTAGCTTCTTTATTCTCTGTCATTTGGTCTTCTATATCACCAATTCTTTCTTCTGCCTCATTTATCCTAGCATTAAGAGCCTCCATTTTTAATTGTACCTCATTAATAGCTTTTAAAATTTCAACTTGGTTAGATTTTAGTTCTTTTATTTCTCCAGAAAGGGCTTTTAACTCTCCAGAGAGGGTTTCTCTAATATTTTCCATGCCTTTTTTGAGCCCGGCTAGAACCTTGAATTTTGTCATTTTGAACTCCAGATCTGACATATTACCAATGTCTGTATTGATTAGGTCCCTACCCTTCAGTACTGCCTCTTGCTCTTTTTTTTGCGGTGAGTTTTTCCGCCTTGTCATTTTGTCCAGGTAAGAGTATATGAAGGAGCAAATAAAATACTGAAAGGGTGGCAAAGACCCCAGGAAAATGTGCTTTAACCAAATCAGAAGAGACCCCAAATCATGGGTGTGTGGGGGGAGAAAGGGGATAAAAAGAAGTTCAGAAAAAAAAAAATTAAAAACAGAAAACAAATAAAGAAAAAAATGTAAAAAATAAAAATATATATATATTAGACTGGTGAGTAGAACAGGGTCACCCACTGAATTTTGGGAGTATTTTTGTCTCTTAGAAGAAACTACCTCCCCAAATTTTAAATAATGAAAAACATATATAAGGGTAAGCACAACAAAGGGATGGAATATGCCTATAAAGATGAAAAAAATTTTTTTTTAAATTTCTTAAAAAGGAGTTGATAAAGTAAGGTGGTTGGGAGAATAAAGAAAAAGAAAGTGGAATAATTTGCTCAGGCTGGAGACTAGAACAAGCCTGGAGCTAGATTTTGGGTATATTTTGATCTATTAGAAGAAGTTGTACCCCAAAATTTTTAGAAGAAAAAAATCCTATGTGTATACAAAAAATAAAGTTAAATACAATGAAGGATAAAATATGACTATAATAATGATGGTTCAAAAAAGATTATTATTATTTTTTATGAAAGGTATTTTTAAAATAAACTAGTTAAAAAATTTAAAAAAGAAAAGGATAAAAGTTAAAAAAAATTTAGCAGAAGAAAAAAAATTAAATTAAAAAAAATTAAATTAACTGCAAGACTAAAGAATCATGGGGAGAAAGCCATGAGTTCTGTGTTTTGCTTTCTCCTCCACTGGAATTCCGCTGCTCTACTTGGTAAGTGAACTTGGTCTTGGCTGGATTTCTTGTTGATCTTCTGGGAGGGGCCTGTTGTAGTGATTCTCAAGTGTCTTTGCCCCAGGCAGAATTGCACCGCCTTTACCAGAGGCTGGGCTAAGTAAACTGCTTGGGTTCACTTTTGGAGGCTTTTGTTCCCTGAGCGCTTTCCGTAGAGTTCCGGAGGTCGGGAATGAAAATGGTGGCCTCCCAGTCTCTGGCCCTGAGGAGCCGAGAGCTCAGGACCCCACTCCTCAGTGCACCCTCAGAGAAAAGCGCTCAATCACTCCCATCTCCCTGGTCTCTGGCCATGCTCCGAGCTCACCCAGGCCGCGACCAGTTCAAGGTAACCCCCAAAGTGAGAGCTCACTCCTCGGCTCTATCTCTGTAGTCAGCTTCCCCACTCGAATACCTGCAGGCTCTATGACACTCAGACACCCCCGATCCTTCTGTGATCCTGCAGGACTTGGGGCCACGCTGACCCCGCGTGGGCTTCATCCCGGTTTAGCCTCTGAAGCGATGTCCTTCAGCGGAACAGACTTTTAAAAATCCTGATTTAGTGCTTCATTGATCCACTGCTTGCCAGGAGCCGGCCCCTCCTCCTGCGGTCTATCTTCCCATCACTTTGGATTCACTTCTCCACCGGTCCTACCTTTCAGAAAGTGGTCGATATTCTGCTTCTCCGCCATCTTGACTCCTCCGCCTCCTAAGTCTCTTTTAACCCGTAACTATTCCCTCTCCTCCCATCTTTTAAAATTCCATTAAATTTCCATTAAAATTTATTTGTTGAAGACATTGGGTCATGTATTGTGTACAATTTCCCATCTTCTAGATTTGGATGATTGCCACCTCCTCCAACTTGTTCTTTTATCCCCTAGTTCTTCTGTTTGTTCTTCTATTACTTTCAAGCTAGCAGGGAGATCTCTAGGCTTGATTAGATTCACCCTCTTTGGCAAGAATAACTCCAAGTGGTGCTGTGTACCTCTTGCATCACATCAGGAGACATATGCTGTCCCATTTTTAGTGATGTTAAGATTGATCCGGAGATTAAATTAATGGGAGACTGTTCTCCATGGGGCACTTGCATTTCCCTAGGTTTTGCAAGACAGGATTTTCACTGCCATTTGTCTACATTATCTTTTCAAGGATGTTTGCATATGAAGAAAGAGTTTGCATCTGTTGCTGGAGCAAAGGACAGAAAAGCTTGCTGTACAGTGTCCAATATCAGAATTCCCTAAGCTTGAGTTTTTTCCTGTAAAGTAACCCACTTACATGTACAAGGTCACCTGATCCTTTTCCGGTTGCTCTATTAGAAATGAGGCTCAGGGAACCAGTAAAAATGATGATATTAAAAATAGCCACTGCTATTGAAAGACCCTTTCCCCAAAGGCGCCCGCGCTACAATAAAGAACTTCTTGCTGTTTGCATCCTGTGGCAGTGTTGAATTCTTGGGTAAGGGGATCCGCGGGTCTTTCACTATTACTGTGAGTAATTGATGGTCCTGGATCTCTGTATTAGACTGAATTCTCCAGAGAAACACACACACACACACACACACACACACACACACACACACGGCAGGAGCAGGGAGAGAGAGAGAGAGAGACAGAGACAGAGAGACTGATACGTTGTGAGGAATTAGCTCACATGATTATGGAGGCTGAGAAGGCCAAGAGTGTAGTCATGCAGCTTTGAGACAGTGGGGAATCACTAGTGTTAAGTTTCAGTTCAAAGGTCTGCCCAGCAGGAGAGCTGGTAGTGGGATAGTGGTAGGTCTGAAGGCAGGAGGACTTCAACGTTTCAGCTAGAATATGAACGAATTTTTTCTTTCTCAGCTTTTTGTTCTATTCAGTCCTTGAATGGGGTGGATGAGGCCTACCCACAGGTGGAGGGCAATTTGCTTTACTCAGTCTGTGATTCAAATGTTAATCTTATCCAAAGGCACCCTCACAGATACACCCAAAAGTAATGTTTAAGCAAGTATTTGGATCCCCTATGGCCAAGTCAAGCTAACCCAGAAAATTAACTACCGTACTCTTTAAGTCTATACATTTAATCAGTTCCATGAAATTGGGCAGGTTAATCTGTTAGCTTGTAAATAGAGTAAATTCTCAGACCCTTCATAGCTCCTGATACATGCTTCAATAAAAAATAAAAAGACTGATCACTGGGTTCAGATTGTGCCAACCTGATCTCTCCATTACAAAGCTTCCATCACTGTTTCATCCAAAGATTTAGTATTCATTGATTTTCATTGCTTTGAGTCATCATTTTATTAGGGGTTGCAAAGTGGTGTGCATCTAATTCTATCATTCCGTTTGCATTTATTTTGTAGGAATGTTTCTACAAAGAAGAAACTTGGACGTGAAACTTCTAGTATCAGAAGTGCTCGCAACTGATGAGAGATAAGCTGCCCTAATAAGCTCTATCCAATTGCAAAATTTTGTAGGAATGTTTCTACAAAGAAGAATTTTCTTGCATGCTATTTGGTTATGCTGAAATCCAGTATACACAGTAAAGGCAGGATTAATTGCCAGTTCTTTCCTGTTATTTACTAAATTTAAGAATACTGAGTTGGTGTGGTAAAGATCTCCAAAGTGATCATTTTGTTTGTTTTTATTATGAACTAATAACTTTTAAATATTTCATGTTTTTAATTCGTTGCAGTTATTTTTCTTGCTCAAATTAATCTTTGGCCTCTGGAATCCCTTCAGATGGCTACTGTCACCTTTAAGTATGATTGCAATAGCACTCAATAATTTCCTCACCTTTGCTTTGCACAACAAAGCAGCCCAGATCATCTTGCTCCCTCCTGCTGTTCACTGGAATCAGTCATTTCTCCAAACTGTCCTGATTTCTTTTGGTAGGATGTGGTCTTTAGAAGACATGATATGGGTAAAGGGTGTGCTCAAAACTACTGGCTTGTTATTGCTTTCAGGCCTTTTTAGTGGCTATAGCTGGGAAATATATATTTTTTAAAAAGGAAAAAGAATCATGCATTCACATTAAAATTTCCAATTTGAATTTCAGAATATACAGTTTTATTGAACTTCTTTGATTTTAAATTTATCTTTTATGCTGAAAATCTTGGTTCATAATTATTTACATGTTTTAGTCTATAGCAAACACATGATCATTTCAAATGTTACTACTATCCGTAAGATAACCAGTACAAGTCATAGCATTTATGGTTCTTTTATCCTTAGGTTTTTATCTTATATCCCACTGAGGATATGGAGCTAAGATGCTGTGTTTCACAGTTACTTAAAACAATTATTTTCTGTGTGGTTATGCCACCAATTTGATATTCTTAGGTTTTTTTTTTTCAATATTTAGACAATGCTTTTTAATTTGTTATTTAATTTTATTTTTGCTTATATAAAATATTTATACAATTCCAAACCCTCTACTGACTCTGTTCAGCTGCATCAAAACTTGAGTGGTCTTTTCCTACCACCTATTCATTCATTCACTTATTCATTCAACAGATATTCATGAAGCTCTTTGGCCAGGCTAGTGTGGGGTCAACAATAGGGAACAAACCAGATGGCAAACCTTACCCTCACGGAGTTTGCATCTTGTTGTGTTTGGAGAAACAACTCCCTTGATAATCTCTGAACTTCTCCCTTATACCTTCTCTTCCTGTTCCCCTTTGTTTCTCTTCTCTTCTCCAGGACTCTGCAAAAAGCAGAAGTTGCAAGTGGTCTTGGGTGGTGAAAGAAAATTTCCCTCAGTGCTCTTTTCTGTTCTCTCTAAATCCATATTATATTACTAAGTTGCTTAATATTTCTGAGGCTTAATTTATACGTATGAAAAATGTATTCCCCATACTCTTGAATCTGGGTTAGGTCTTTGACTCCTTTGACCAATTGAATATGACAGAAGTAACATTATGTCAGTTTCAAGTCCAGGCTTTAAGAGAAGTGATAGTTTCCATTTCCTTCCTGGAAGCAGTTGCCATGTCATAAGGAAGCCCAAGCATGGCGAGACTCTGACGGAAAACAGGGAGAAGAATTGAAGTCCTGGGCTGACATTTCCCAGGTGGTAGCCAACAACAATTTGCCAACATGTGGGTGAGCCATCTTGGACATGAAACTTCTAGTATCAGAAGTGCTCCCAACTGATGTCATATGGTACAGAGGTAAGCTGCCCTAATAAGCTCCATCCAATTGCAAAATTTGAGCAATAAATAATTCTTTGAAGCCACTACATTTTGAAGTGGTTTGTTACACAACAATAAAGCAGCAACACAGTAGGTACTCATTGAGAAGTAGTCTATTCTAGAATATTTAAAAGTATTTACAAAGCTTAGATGAACCTTAAATCCCTGGCTAGAAACTATGAGTTTCTATAAGTCTATATCAGACCCTGCATCTCAGGGTCTGATGCAGCTATATGTCATCAAGGATTTCTTTAAAAAACTGTGATGAAGACTATCTCACCTACAGTTTAAAGATTTCTAGCTCTGGCAATACTTTTTCTTGTCTGTATTTGCTACAATCTCTCTATTCATTGTCTTTGGACCTCCATATTGACTTGCTGATGATAAGTTTTATTATAATAATTTGGCTTTACAAGTCATAGTTCTCTTTTTTTTTTAAGATTTTATTTATTTATTTGAGAGAAAGAGACAGTGAGAGAGAGCGTGAGAGCTGAGAAGGTCAGAGGGAGAAACAGACTCCCCGTGGAGATGGGACTCCAGGATCGTGACCTGAGCTGAAGGCAATTGCTTAACTAACTGAGCCACCCAGGCTCCTACAAGTCATAGTTCTTATAAGTCAATTTTTATTATCTCATTTTCATTTATTGAAAAAACTTGCAACTCATTTGTGTCTATATGAGTATTTTAATTTAATTAATTAATTAATTTGAGAGAGAACGTGAGCATGTGAACATGAAGGGGAGGGAGAAGGTAAGGGAAAGAATCTAAGACAGACTCTGAGCCAAGCACAGAACCAGAGGAGGGGCTCCATCTCACCACCCCAAGATCATGACCTGAGCCCAAACCAAGATTTGGAAGCTCAATCAAATGAGTCACTCAAGTGTCCCCATATTAGCATGTTTTAAATCAGATCTGCAGTGAATTGATTGATCACCATAGAATCAGATGATCCCAAGGGATTTCAAAACTCCTCTGGCTTAGCTTTCCCTCACGTATAGACAAATAGACAGATATTTCATTTCCCTGTATTTCCAGGCAGATTCCAGCCTGCAGGATAAAGGAAAGAGATGCAGAGTCGCCCAACAGATTTGGAAGAGGAAATAGAGACAGTGAAAAATTTAAAACTGGGAGTAGGGAAGGGAGACTAAGTAGTGGGGCAGACTCCGCCATCGGAATTCTGTGGGTGATGCACCTTGTCCTGACATGACCTCAGCCTGGTCTGTAGGACATCACTGGGTGATACCTGTTGATGTCCTAATGTGTCTGCCTCTACGAGCTCCCAGTTTATTGGTCCTTAGATATTATTTTCAACACTTGGTATGTCCTCCATAGCCTATATTTCAGAATACCTCTGAAACACGACATTGGGAAAGAAGCCATCAGCTGGATAACACAGACTTTGCAAAGGCTGGTGGGAAAAACTGAATCCAGCTCAGGACAAGACTGAAGGTCCGGGACAGATCCACTGACCTGTTTTCCAGAAAAGGGGATAAAGAATGCCTGGCAGCTGACGCAAACCCCGGAGAGGAAAACAAACAGAGAAAGAAATGCTGGAGTGGGTGAGAGGACTGAAAAATGGTAGAAAAGAGTCTTACAGTTCCCAACTTTTTGTGATTACTTTCCTTTTTTTCTTTTTCTTTTTCCCTTACACTAAGGAACAAGTAATGAGGATGACCAGCAGAGGGCCTTCAAATGAACGTTAACACCGAACGCTTTCATGTCTTTTTGTGAGATCTTTGAGCTTTTGGTTCTCTTCCCTTAGGATTTTATTTTAAGAAAAAGAAAAAGGAAAAAAAAAAAAAGCCTCTTTCCATTGTACTGGGAAATAGTTGTAAAAGACTACAGACCTCGCTGTGTGTTGCTGGCCCTGAATTATGATTGTTTCCAGTATTTCAAAGAGGTGCCAGGTACTTCAGCAAAAGGTCAGCAGGTGGCAAACTTCTACAACCCTTAGATTGAAGACCTGTAATGCTTAGATTCCATTCTCGAGAAATACTGGAGGCTCTGGCTTCATTTTTGGGGGGATGGGTGGTGGTTGGGTTACGTGTGTGTGTGTGTGTGTGTGTGTGTGTGTGTGACTCTGTTATGTTGTAAAACACACTGAGTGAAAAATGAGTCTATTTCAAAAAGTTATTAAGACATTAGCCAATTAAGCTAAATCAGCACACATCAAAATCAGTCACCCAGTCTCTCCCGAAGGTCACCTGTGAGTGCTTAGTTGTCTCAATCCCTGTGGGAGAGAGGGTGGAATAGAAGGTCCCTAAATTCTCTTTCTTTCAGAGACTGTGCTGTGAGGTGTTCCACTCAATCCTGTCTTATCTGCCCTCAAGAAGCCTCTCTGTGTCTTATGAGCCAGAAGTTGGTGGAGAGAGTTCCCAACTTTACACGGAGAGATAAGGCTTGGATTATATTTTTGGAGGAAATTATTTTGGGGCAATGTTGAAGGATGACAGGAACATCTGAGTAAGTCCACTGGAGTACAAAAAACTAGAGCATTGTAAAATAACACTGTGTTTCTTTCCTGAAAACCTGGATTCAATGTTAACATCTTCTTTCATTCCTGGAGTCTCCAAATTTAGAGTTTGTGCTAATGAATTCTGAAAAGAAATTATTTCTTTGTTCTCTCAGAGGGTCATTTCTTGGCAAAAGGCTGTTTCAGAACTCCCGGAATCTTCTCCATCACTGACATGTTGTTCTTGGACGGGATGGTGCCTTTGCTTTGCTTTACACCTGAGTGATGTGTTAGGGACAGAGCCAGTCCCTAAGTATCTGTTGGTTGTGGACATCTGTTACTTTTACTCTGTGTCCTTGAGTCCCTTTTGGGGGGAACTGTGTGCCCCAGCTCCACGTAGCTCTGCAAGGCTCTCTGTCACCTGGACTTGCCCTCCCTAGGTGTGGGGATGTAATGTAACTTGGCTGTTGGATTCTTTTGGGGATTTGATTTTCATGCTGGGGGCGGGCATGCAATATGATCTCTTAATTCCATCCTTGCTAAACTTGAAGGATATATAACTTTGGCTGCTAATGGTGACGATGACTGTTATACACTCTGAAGTCTACTTTGTCTAATACCAATATGGCTTCCCCAGGCTTCCTTTGATTAGTGTCGGCATGGTACACCTTGTTCATCTTTTTACCTTTCACCAACTTGTGACATTATAGTAAAGTCTGTTTCTTGTACAAAGCAGAGAGTTGGTTCTTACTCTTTTACTCTTCTACTCAGTCTAGCCACCTCTAAGTTTAAACTGTGCTATTGGGGCACTTGTTTGGCTCAGTGGGTTAAATGGCTGCCTTTGGCTCAGGTCATGATCTCAGGGTCCTGGGATCAAATCCCATATTGGGCTCTTGCTCAGCAGGGAGCCTCCCTCTCCCTCTGCCCGCTGATCCACGTGCTTGGGCTCTCTCTCTGTCAAATTAAAAAAAAAAAATTAATGAGGGGCACCTGGGTGGCTTGGTGGGTTAAAGCCTCTGCTTTCAGCTCAGGTCATGATCCCAGGGTCCTGGGATCAAGTCCCACATCGGGCTCTCTGGTCAGCAGGGAGCCTGTTTCCCTCTCTCTCACTGCCTGCCTCTCTGCCTACCTGTGATCTGTCTCTTTGTCAAATAAATAAATAAAACCTTTAAAAAACTAATAAAATCTTAAACAAAAACAAAACTGTGTTGTTGACCATTTACATTTAGTATGATCATTGAGGGTCATGTAGCCATCACAGGTAGATTCCTACTCAGTAAGTCCTATTTAGAGAACCAGGCTAGAGCCATACTGATGGATTGCTGTCTGTGCTTTCAGGATAGCTAAATCTTTTGACTGTTATTGCTGCCCTCAGGACGATATGTTGACATAAAAGCATAAAAGCTATGTCTCTGTTTGCAGGGTGAATAGAAACACCCTGAGGAGGAATTAAAAAAAAAATTAAAATCATGGACCTTCTTTGTAGCAACATCTGGGGGCTAGAGCAAGGTGATAATGGCAACACAACAGGCTTCTATAGATAGGGCCTTCCTAGCTGTGCCCCCTAAGCCTTGACTCCTGCTGGTTACAGAGAGAGTACTGGAATAGGTCTTCCAAGGCCTCCAAAGAGGGATGGGAGGGGGATGAAAACTGAGAGCCATGGGGACTCTGTAGAGCACGTAGGATGGGCAGCCCACTCCAGGGATGGCATAGAAAATAGAGCTGATTCTTGGAGGATGAGTAGAACCATCCAAACTGAGGTGGGGGGTCTAAGTCAGCAGAACAGAACCACAGGACTTGCACATAAGCAATCATCCCACAAGGCCTGTGCTGAGAGTATGGTGGGAAGTACCGTATCAGCCAGGGAGGATGGGCTGAGTGCTAAGGTCAGGGAGGTTGATGCCCAATTATCATCAAGATGAATATCTCTCAGTTGAAGCCAGAGAGGACAAGGTCACGCCTCATAAGTACAGGATCATCAGCAAATCCTGTCTTTCTTACCCCAAATACGGTCCTGGATGGGGAGACAACAGGAGGAGCTGAGGAGAATCCTAACAGAATGCATTTTAAGGCAGAATTGCCAGAAGTACTTTTGAACTGGGAAGAGGACAGATTCAACCAGGAATGGAAATGAGAACCTGAGAGCTAGGGTTACAGAGAAAGATTGTTCTAAGAGAGGATGCTATGACACATTTCCCTTAGTAACCCCACTATTTATCCTGGAACATTTCCCTTGGCCCATTGGTACTTTTATTTCTGTTGGACAAATTCTGAGAAATGATTTGCGGAGGCTGTTGACTTTAAAATACACCCCTTTTGAAGGAGGAGTCAAGATGGCGGAGAAGTAGCAAGCTGAGACTGCTTCAGCTAGCTGGAGATCAGCTAGATAGCTTATCTAAAGATTGCAAACACCTGAAAATCCATCGGCAGATCGAAGAGAAGAATAACAGCAATTCTGGAAACAGAAAAACAACCACTTTCTGAAAGGTAGGACCGGCAGAGAAGTGAATCCAAAGCGACGGGAAGATAGACCCCGGGGAGAGGGGCCGGCTCCCGGCAAGCAGCGGAGCAACCGTGCACAAAATCAGGACTTTTAAAAGTCTGTTCCGCTGAGGGACATCGCTCCAGAGGCTAAACCGGGGCGAAGCCCACGCGA